>NC_057808.1:440722898-440723125 GCF_018294505.1 Triticum aestivum
GCATCGAGTGTCGGAAATGAACGATACTTGTCATGCATGCATGCCATGGTCATCCTAGGGTATGCATAAAGTTTGGGATCATTTGGTGGGACCGTCAAGGAAAACCACTTTCAGACCTGCCCTCCGGCAGACCCGAATGGTCCTGCTTGTACATGGTGCATGTGGAAGCATGCATGAGATGACCCCAACTTTTGGGACCATGTGGGCTTGGCCAATGTGGTCCCCCA
>NC_057808.1:440723429-440735059 GCF_018294505.1 Triticum aestivum
CTAGGGTATGCATAAAGTTTGGGATCATTTGGTGGGACCGTCAAGGAAAACCACTTTCAGACCTGCCCTCCGGCAGACCCAAATGGTCCTGCTTGTACATGGTGCATGTGGAAGCATGCATGAGATGACACCAACTTTTGGGACCATGTGGGCTTGGACAATGTGGTCCCCCAGGCAAGGTGTGCATGAATTCGGACACAAAACGCACGTTGCGTCACGTGGGGGCAGTGTTGTAGGGTTTTGTCATCGGAAAAACCCTAGAAAATGCATCGAGTGACGGAAATGAACGATACTCGCCATGCATGCTTGCCATGGTCATCCTAGGGTGTGCATACAGATTTGTCTCAATTGGTGAGACCGAGAAGATAAACCTGCTTCTAGTACATGGTGCATGTGGAGGCATGCATGCGATTGTCTCAACTAGATTTGATTTAATAATATTTCAAGTATCAAACAGAAAATAAAATTTATAATTAGGAAGGACAACATATTATCTTACATTTAAAAAATAATTCAAATGTAAAAAAGATAAGATCTATCAGAATGAAGAAGTGCAATAGAAGATAACATATTATCTTACATTTTGGAAATATTTCAAATATAAAGAAGAGAACAAATATTAGAATGAAGAAGTGAAATAAAACATAACGTATTATCTTACAAACTAAAAATATTTCAAAAATAATAAAGATAAGAAATATTAGAATGAAGAATTGAAATAAAACACACCATTTTAGTTTATATTTCGTAAATATTATCAATATACAAAAGAGAACGAACAAATGAAATAAAACACAACAGAATTTGGCATATTTTTTTAATTTTAGTAACCACTTTTAGAAATAATATAGAAAAAAAGAGATTTGATTTTAAATATTAGAAATATAAAGAAGAAAAGAAATTTTGGAGTTAAGAAGTGAAAAACAAACAAAATATAAAACAGATCAGCGCGCGGGTAAGGCTGCCCTGGGCCAGCCCGCCCCAATTGGGCCCAAGGCAGAGCCTCTAGGGGAACGCGACAGAAAACAAAAATTTTCGGTACAGCGAGCACGCCCAGGACCACTATGGAGACTGCATACAAGGTTTGATCTGTTCCGTACCGACTCGAAGCGCAGCGGAAGAAGGGTCGGTGTAGATCGTCGGTGCAGATCCCCGCAGCTAGGATTTACAACCTCCCAGCCGCGAGGATGTACTCCCTCTCCGGACAGCCCTTCGGGAGGCGGTCGGACAGTCCCCCGGACAATGTCGCGGACAGCCCTTCGGGAGGACCCTCGAAACTCGGACGGAGACTCGGACAGCCCTTCGCGAGGACACTCGAACAGCCCCTCGGGCGAAAGATCGAAACTACAATCTCTCTACGGGGTTGCACACATACGGTGTCAGCTATCCGGCAGGGCTTTGCCGTCCAGAACTAGTTCCTGCCGGAACCCAGGCAGCCTTACGGCTCTACGAAACTCTTTTCGTGGGAGGGAGAGAAGAAGCCAGATAATGCATGGCATGTGTATGAGAGCAAGGGATGAGCTTTGGGCTGCCCACTCCTCCTCTATTTATAGGAAAGCCAAGGGGTAGGGATGGCTCACAAAAACCCAAAATGCCCATGCAAATGTCACACATGAAGGGCATAATGGGGAGTGAAGTGGAGCTCCATGGAGCCCCACCCATGTGGCCGGCCAACCCCCTTGGGGGACCCCCATGAGGAGCATGCTTGGCCCCCAAGCCCTTCTAGAAGCCTTTTGGAGATATCCCAAAAGGTGACTCACCATAAAATATCCCAAAAAGCACTTTCACTATTCACGACGACATTTTTCAGCGTCTGTTCGAACTGAAAATATTTATGTGGGCTTAGAACATTTCCAGTACCCACCAAAATTATTTTCAACGCGTTCCGAAACAATTCCGGTTTAGTGATTTTCATCTGCGAAAAGCATCTGAAGTGGCTCCGGCAGCTCCGGAACATTTCCGGTTTTTATCTCAGAAAATTCCAAAAAGCTTCCAGAATGATTCTGGCATCCTCCAAGAATTATCAGGCATGTGCCGAAACCAATTTGACTTCATGGTGTATCCCGAAACAACTTTTTGGTATCATCGAAACTTATTCGATGACCTCTCTCTGCGGTACGATTCCGCTGTCCGAAACTTTTCGGTGTCCGAAACTTTTTCGGTGATTTTCTCTCAGACTCCCTGTCTAGTATTCAACAGATAGATGACCCTTAAGCGTGTGACCTTATAGGTTCGGTGAAGTATAGACATGACCTGGAACCCCTTCCGATCAATGATCAACATCGGAGCCGTGGACACCCATATTGACCCCTATACCCACACGAATGAATATTCGAGTGAACCTCCAGTTGCAGTGAGCTATTCCTGTTGCTTCACGATATGTCACAAACACCCGAGGTGAGATTTATTGCATGCCCATGGACGAACAATTTGTCCACCATGCAAGTTACCTCGTTACCTGTTTTGTTCTCTTTTCTCGTTTCCGTGTTCCGGCATCCCAGTGATCAAATCACAATGTGTCTGGCCAGACGATGATGGATACCGTTACACCGAGAGGGCCCGAGTATATCTCTCCATCGTCGGAGGAGCAAATCCCAATCTTGAGCTATCTTGTTACTTCCTATACTTTTCCGTGAACCCGAAAGCTGCGGTAATAGCCACCCAGTTACAGATGACGTTTAACAAACCCCAAAGTTCACGAAGCAAGCACGAAGGAACTTGATACTCTCATGGTCTAAGGAATTATGCAAACATTAACTATCTCAATGATATTAACCATAAAGTTGTGACGAAGGTATCTCATAGCATAACATCAATCCGGGTTGATTCAACACAAGCGTTCTACCAAACTTGTGCCCTCAAAATTGCCGGCATAGTCATGCCCATGATCAGGAAACAGGATCATCATGCAATACTTGAGCTAGTCTTAGAGGCAAGACTAGGAATATATTTTACCGTTTATTATACCACACGTGCATATGAGTTCCCTCCGAGCCTCGTGGATATTGTAGACTCGAGAATCATTGCAGTTATAGCATGGATCATAAACATTCATTACAAACTTGGAGATACAAAATAACTGTTATTACTGCCTCTAGGGCATATCTCCTACAGACTCCCACTTGCACTAGAGTCATAATCCAGTTACATGGCTTCCCTAACACCAATGGCTATCCGGTGCTGCTCATGTTTTGCTCGTGGTAGAGGCTTTGTCATCGGGTCTGACACGTTCAGATCCGTGTGAACTTTGCGTACTTTCACTAAACCCTCTTCGACATGATGTCGAATGAGTTTATATTTGCGTTGAATATGTCTTGTCTTATGGTGCGAACTTGGCTCCCTTGCCTGAGCCACGGCGCCACTATTATCACAATAGATCTCCACCGGGTCCTGGGCACTAGGAACCACACCAAGGTCTTCAAGAAATTGTTTGATCCATACCGCCTCCTTGGAGGCTTCTGAAGCAGCAACATATTCCGCCTCCGTCGTAGAATCCGCCACAGTCTTTTGTTTGGAACTTTTCCAATCAACTGCGCCGCCGTTCAATATGAAAACGTAGCCTGATTGAGATTTGAAGTCATCTGGGTCAGTCATGAAGCCTGCATCAGTGTAACCACTTACAATGAGCTCTTCATCACCTCCGTACACAAGGAGTAAATCCTTGGTCCTTCTGAGGTACTTAAGAATACCCTTGACTGCGGCCCAGTGTTCCAACCCTGGATCACTTTGTTACCGGCTGCTAACACTTAGCGCATAGGAAACATCTGGTCTTGTACATAGCATGGCATACATAACAGAACCAACTGCCGAGGCATATGGAACATCATTCATTTGTACTCGCTCATCCAGAGTCCGAGGACTCAGATTCTTGCAAAGCACTGTGCCAGGTGACATGGGGAGTAGGCCTTTGGAGTTCTCCATGTTGAACCTTTTCAACACCTTGTCAATGTACGTGCTTTGGCTAAGCGCTATCAGGCGTTTTGATCTATCTCTATAGATCCTGATGCCTAATACATATGCCGCTTCGCCTAAGTCTTTCATTGAAAAACTTTTCTTCAATGAGTCTTTTATTTCGCTAAGAAAATTCACGTCATTTCCAATCAACAATATGTCATCCACATACAAGATTAGAAATGCTTTTGCGCTCCCACTAAACTTCTTGTAAACACAAGATTCTTCGTCATTCCTGATGAAGCCAAACTCTTTGACCACTTCATCAAAACGAATGTTCCAGCTCCTTGATGCTTGCTTCAGACCATAAATGGCTTTCTGAAGTTTGCATACCTTTCCAGCATCCTCATGAATGACAAAACCTTCTGGCTGTATCATGTATACATCCTCTTTGAGGTTTCCATTTAGGAAAGCCGTTTTGACATCCATCTGCCATATTTCATAGTCGAAATAAGCAGCAATTGCTAGCAATATCCGAACAGACCTAAGCATAGCTACTGGCGAGAAAGTCTCGTCGTAGTCCACTCCTGGAACTTGTGTGAACCCTTTCGCGACAAGTCTAGCTTTGTGGATAGTAATGTTACCATCCGCGTCCGTCTTTCTTTTGAAAATCCATTTACAATCAATGGGCTTTACGCCTTCTGGAAGTTCTTCAAAGTTCCAAACTTGGTTTTCGTACATGGATTCCATTTCGGATCTCATGGCTTTGTGCCATTCTTTTGAGCTGGGCCCCGCCATCGCTTCCTTGTAGTGCGCAGGTTCATCGTCTTCAAGAATGAAGATTTCGTTATGAAACCACTCAGGTGGCTGGATAGCCCTACCTGATCTGCGCGGTTCAGTTACAACATTGTCTGAAGTCTCCGCATCACATGCGACAACTTCCGGCTCGGTTGTAGGGATAATTAGCAGAATTTCTTCCGGTTCCTTAGCCATATCAACGGTTTCCGAATATTCACTAATCTCATTGAGTTGTACTATCCTCCCACTCACTTCTTTAGTGAGAAACTCTTTCTCAAGAAAGACTCCATGTTTTGCAACAAACACTTTGTTCTCGGAGGCGTGGTAGAAAGAATACCCAACTGTCTCCTTGGGATAACCTACAAAGTAACATTTGTCTGATCTGGGATCAAGTTTGCTTGGCTGTAAACGCTTTACATAAGCTTCACAACCCCAAATTTTGAAAAACGACAGGTCGGGTTTCTTCCCGTGCCACATCTCATGTGGCGTCGTCTCAACAGATTTAGATGGTGCTTTGTTTAGTGTGTGAGCAGCAGTAAGTAGTGCGTGACCCCAAAAAGATATTGGAAGATTTGTAAGAGACATCATTGACCTTACCATGTCCAACAAGGTTCGGTTACGTCGTTCCGATACTCCATTTCTCTGTGGAGTTCCGGGAGGCGTAAGCTGTGAAACGATTCCACGATCACTCAGATGTTGGCCAAACTCATGACTAAGATATTCGCCTCCGCGATCAGACCGCAGAAACTTAATCTTTTTGTTACGATGATTTTCTACCTCATTCTGAAATTCTTTGAACTTTTCAAAGGTTTCCGATTTATGCTTCATTAAGTAGATATAGCCATACCTACTCAAATCATCAGTAAAAGTCACGAAGTAAAAATATCCACCCCGTGCGCCTGTGTTCATTGGACCACATACATCACTATGTATTATTTCCAATAATTCATCCGCCCGTTCAGGATGACCCGTGAACGGCGTCTTGGTCATTTTCCCCATCAGGCAAGCTTCACATGTGTCAAATGATTCAAAATCAAGGGACGGTAAAACTCCATCTTTATGGACTCTTTGCATGCGTTTCTTACCGATGTAGCCAAGGCGACAGTGCCACATGAAAGTGGTGGTGGTATCAGCCTTCTTAAGGCGTTTAGCATTCACGTTAAAGACATCATTTCCACATTCAAGATTTAGTATGAAAAGGCCCCCAGCAATGGGTGCAAATCCATAAAACATATCCTTACAATAAAGTGAACAACCATTGTTCTCAGACTTGTACGAATACCCATCGTGTACCAAACATGATCCGGAGATAATGTTTCTACACAACAGTGGAACAAAATAACAGTTACTTAGTTCTAAGATAAATCCTGAAGGGAGACGAAGAGGCATAATGCCGACGGCTTGAGCGGCGATCCCAGCGCCGTTCCCGACGCGCATCACGACTTCATTCTTTGCTAGCTTGCGCACCTTCTGAAGTCCCTGTATCGAGTTGCAAATGTGAGCAACCGATCCGGTATCAAATACCCAAGACTTAGAGTTTTCGCTAGCAAGCAAAACGTCAATGACATTAACTTGTATAACAATTATACCTTTTCCGGTTTTCTCGGTCTTCTTATCTTCCAGATACTTCTTGCAGTTTCTCTTCCAGTGTCCTGTGCCCTTGCAGTAGAAGCACTCAGTTTCATTCTTGGCTCCGCCCTTAGAGTTGCTTTGGGAGCCGGTCTTACTGGTGCCCTTGCCCTTCTTTGGCTTGCCTTTCTTCTTTTTGAAACTGGCGGTTTTATTCACAAGCAACACTTGCTTGCGATTTTTCTGCAGTCCTCCTTCTGTAGTTTTCAGCATGGCGAGCACTTCTTCCGGCGTCTTCTCCATCCCTGTCATGTTGTAGTTCATGACAAAACCGTCGTAAGACGGGGGGAGTGAAGAAAGCAACATGTCCATCATATGGCCAGGTGGAAGTGGAAATTCTAGGGCTTTAAGCCTTTCAGAATAGCCAATCATTTTGACCACGTGTTCGCCAACTGAACTACCCTCAGCCATCTTGCAATCCATCAAAGCCTTCATGATATCATATCGTTCAGACTTTGCGGTTTCCTTGTACAGAGCATCCAATTCCCGGATCATATCACGGGCTTCATGGAATTCAAAACGTTTTTGAAGCCCTGGACTCATGCAAGCTAGCATGAGGCACTGCACTAAGTTGTGATCATCATCCTTAGTGGCCCAGACATTTTGTTCATCTACCGGTGCATCTGCCGCCGGTTTAGCTGGAAGAGCAGTTTCAAGCACGTACAATTTCTTAGCGCTCCTGAGGACAATCCTCAGGTTACGGACCCAGTCCGCATAGTTGTTTCCAGTCGTAGCTAACTTCTCTTTCTCTAACATCGGACCTAAGTTGAACGCGGTGTTGCGAGCCATTTGATCTACAACGAAGACACAAGTTTCACTTAGA
Source organism: Triticum aestivum (assembly GCF_018294505.1). NCBI lineage: Eukaryota > Viridiplantae > Streptophyta > Magnoliopsida > Poales > Poaceae > Triticum > Triticum aestivum. The sequence continues at coordinate 440,730,571 of NC_057808.1, forward strand.
CTTTGTTTATAATGAAATTTGCACTAGTGAATAAACATTTTATTCTAAAATGCACTCCCACTCAAATCAATATCTCTCAAAATTGATTATGAGTGATTCAAGATCCGTGTCTTGATTGTTCGCCATTGGTGTAACACCACGCATGACGAAAATCTTAACCGGTAGGCCAACTTGCCAACCACATCACTATGTGACTCTTGTTCATCTTTCGATGTGTGTGTTCCGAGCTCATGACGGTCATGCCTGAACGTCAAGACAACCAAGTGATCTCGCTGCGAGGTCTCAACTCACCCGCCTCACACTTCTCTAATCGTTCGTACCCGTGTGACACGGCGCACCCCGAAAAGATAGGTGCCGTGACGGTGCTACACTTGGGAGAACACTATCTACTTGATATTTTTAAGTGAGAAATCACCCTAATAAAAGCGACTACCGCGCAATCAAGAAGGGTGCATCATAGGGGATAAACATCTCAGGCAATTCATAATTACCATGATATGGTATAGCCCTTTCTGACGGAGAAGTCTTTCAATTCTTCGTCTTCGGCATTTGCGTCAGTGTTCACCTTCGCGAAGATTGCCACCACCTTGTCGATGCACCAGATAATATTGCTATCTCTATAGCTAATAAAATAAGTGCATTACTTAAGGTTGACACGCAGGTCATTAAAGTGCAATCATATGGCTCCAGCCATCATGCAGAATCATGACACGCAGGTCAAGTTAGTTACATCATATAGTCATCTCATACATAATCAAATTGAATATGAGCATTGCTATACCACATCACATGCACATCCTGCAAAACCAAGTTAGACGCCTCTAATCGGTTTATGCAAAATTTTATTTTACGTGGCTTCTAAGATTTTGACTTAAACTGCAGCTACCAACGTTTTATCATCAAGTATGATTATTCAAGTTGCTAGATTAACATCTCGGGGTGTATGAAACACGAGATAATTAAATCTCGAGCCCCATACTAAACTTCGTCATACGCATGACCCCCGTGCAGATCATATCTGCAATGCCCTTTCATCTGCGAATTTCATCTTTCTTTTGACTATGGCAGAACCCAAAGAACTGATAGCACTTCCATGATCAATCAGGATCACGAATTGCCAGAACTTTGTCAAATTCCACCATGCTGTCTCGAGATTGAGCAAACGCAAATTCTAGGCAAGCAACAAGAACGTCGGGTAACAGATTTCATCTGTCACCCGCATAAATAATTTTCAGCAATAGATCTCATCTACTCCAAAATTATATTATGCAATACCCATACATCTCCATGTATTCTAGATCGTAACCTGCATCTACGCATAGCACGGCTCTTGATGCCACTGTAGGGGAACGCGACAGAAAATGAAAATTTTCGGTATAGCGAGCACGCCCAGGACCACTATGGAGACTGCATACAAGGTTTGATCTGATCCGTACCGACTTGAAGCGCAGCGGAAGAAGAGTTGGTGTAGATCGTCGGTGCAGATCCCCGCAGCTAGGATTTACAACCTCCCAACCGCGAGGATGTACTCCCTCTCCGGACAGCCCTTCGGGAGGTGGTCGGACAGTCCCCCGGACAATGTCGCGGACAGCCCTTCGGGAGGACCCTCGAAACTCGGACGGAGACTAGGACAGCCCTTCGGGAGGACACTCGAACAACCCCTCGGGCAAAAGATCGAAACTACAATCTCTCTACGGGGTTGCACACATACGGTGTCAGCTATCCGGCAGGGCTTCGCCGTCCAGAACTAGTTCCTGCCGGAACCGAGACAGCCTTACGGCTCTACGTAACTCTTTTCGTGGGAGGGAGAGAAGAAGCCAGATAATGCATGGCATGTGTATGAGAGCAAGGGATGAGCTTTGGGCTGCCCACTCCTCCTCTATTTATAGGAAAGCCAAGGGGTAGGGTGGCTCACAAAAACCCAAACTGCCCATGCAAATGTCACACATGAAGGGCATAATGGGGAGTGAAGTGGAGCTCCATGGAGCCCCACACATGTGGCCGGCCAACCCCCTTGGGGGACCCCCATGAGGAGGATGCTTGGCCCCCAAGCCCTTCTAGAAGCCTTTTGGAGATATCCCAAAAGGTGACTCACCATAAAATATCCCAAAAAGCACTTTCACTATTCACGATGACATTTTTCAGCGTCTGTTCGAACTGAAAATATTTATGTGGGCTTAGAACATTTCCAGTACCCACCAAAATTATTTTCAACGCGTTCCGAAACAATTCCGGTTTAGTGATTTTCATCTGCGAAAAGCATCTGAAGTGGCTCCGGCAGCTCCGGAACATTTCCGGTTTTTATCTCAAAAAATTCCAAAAAGCTTCCAGAATGATTCTGGCATCCTCCAAGAATTATCAGGCATCTGCCAAAACCAATTTGACTTAATGGTGTATCCCGAAACAACATTTCGGTATCATCGAAACTTATTCGATGACCTCTCTCTGCGGTACGATTCCGCTGTCCGAAACTTTTTCGGTGATTTTCTCTCAGTCTCCCTGTCTAGTATTCAGCAGATAGATGACCCTTAAGTGTGTGACCCTATAGGTTCGGTGAAGTATAGACATGACCTGGAACCCCTTCCGATCAATGATCAACATCGGAGCCGTGGACACCCATATTGACCCCTATACCCACACGAATGAATATTCGAGTGAACCTCCAGTTGCAGTGAGCTATTCCTGTTGCTTCACGATATGTCACAAACACCCGAGGTGAGATTTATTGCATGCCCATGGACGAACAATTTGTCCACCATGCAAGTTACCTCGTTACCTGTTTTGTTCTCTTTTCTTGTTTTCGTGTTCCGGCATCCCAGTGATCAAATCACAATGTGTCTGGCCAGACGATGATGGATACCGTTACACCGAGAGGGCCCGAGTATATCTCTCCATCGTCGGAGGAGCAAATCCCAATCTTGAGCTATCTTGTTACTTCCTATACTTTTCCGTGAACCCGAAAGCTGCCGTAATAGCCACCCAGTTACGGATGACGTTTAACAAACCCCAAAGTTCACGAAGCAAGCACGAAGGAACTTGATACTCTCATGGTCTAAGGAATTATGCAAACATTAACTATCTCAATGATATTAACCATATAGTTGTGACGAAGGTATCTCATAGCATAACATCAATCCGGGTTGATTCAACACAAGCGTTCTACCAAACTTGTGCCCTCAAAATTGCCGGCATAGTCATGCCCATGATCAGGAAACAGGATCATCATGCAATACTTGAGCTAGTCTTAGAGGCAAGACTAGGAATATATTTTACCATTTATTATACCACACGTGCATATGAGTTCCCTCCGAGCCTCGTGGATATTGTAGACTCGAGAATCATTGCAGTTATAGCATGGATCATAATCATTCATTACAAACTTGGAGATACAAAATAACTGTTATTACTGCCTCTAGGGCATATCTCCTACAGAGCCGTGCAGGGCACAGCGTAGCGCACAACCGTGGGGTGGTGGGAGTTTAGTCCCACCTCGCCAAGCGAGAGAGCGCCGCACCGGTTTATATACCCGACTGCGACTCCCCTCCCAAGCTCCTATCATATGCAGGCAGCACATTGCCTAACTCTCGTCCCCTCTGCCTCGTGGGGCCTACTAGCAGTAGAGATATTCTACACCACGGGCCTGCATCCTGGCCCATGCACGGCAGGGTTCCTAGTCGTATGCAGGCCGTGGAGTATGAATTCTCCTGCTCTGGTAGGTGGGCACTTTTTTTTGGCATATTGCCATGTGTATTGATCTTCAAAACACACACTAAGTTATACACATGCTCACTTGCATTCAATACACATTTCTTGCATATATGAAAAGTTAATGTTTTCACCTTCAAGTCATCTAATAAATTTTACACATGCTCACTTACATGTAATACACATGGATATTAATGGGATTTCAACAAAAATGAGGCCGTGGTGTATGAATTCTCCTCCCACATGCATGCCATGGTCATGGTAGGGTGTGCAAAAAGTTTAGGATCATTTGGTGGGTCCGGCAAGGAAAACCTCTTTCAAACTTGCCCTCCGGCAGACCCGAATGCTCCGGCTTGTACATGGTGCATGTGGGGGCATGCATGAGATGACCCCAACTTTTGGGAGCATGTGAGCATGGCCAATGTGGCCCCCCAGGCAAGGTGTGCACGAATTCATAGGCATGATTGGCACATGTGGGTCACCATGTTCAAGAAAGTTTGTGTGATCTGGAGGTGGTGGGAAAAATCACATTTGTTCAAAAACTGGCTTAAGTTAGACCAAATGGCCCCTCCGGAATGCGGTCATTTTTCGACCACCTCCAAATCACCTCAACTTTGGCACACATGATCTCTTGCACAAACAAATGTAGGTTTCCAAGGTTTTATATTTTTTGAATTTTTTATTAATTTATAATGCCCTCTAGACTGACTGGTCAAAACATCGGTCTATACCTCAGTGGGGCATTGTAAAATATTCTTTTTCCAAATTTTCTTTCATAGGCATG
>NC_057808.1:440735618-440744103 GCF_018294505.1 Triticum aestivum
AGGCATGTTTGGCACATGTGGGTCACCATGTGCAAGAAAATTTGGGTGATTTTGAGGTGGTGGGAAAAATCACATTTGTTCAAAAACTCACTTAAGTTAGACCAAATGGCCCCTCCGGAATGCGGTCATTTTCTCGACCACCTCCAAATCACCTCAATTTTGCCACACATGATATCTTGCACAAACAAAGCTAGGTTTCCAAGGTTTTATATTTTTTTGAATTTTTTATTAATTTATAATGCCCTCTAGACTGGCTAGTCAAAACATCGGTCTATACCTCAGGGGGGCATTGTAAAATATTCTTTTTCCAAAATTTCTTTGAAATTTCTAATGCCCTCTTATATTTGTTTATAATGGCCTCTTATATTTTCTTTGAAATTTATAATGCCCTCTTATATTTTCTTTCTATTTTTTTGAATTTTTCTAATTTATAATGCCCTCTTATATTTGTTTATTTTTAATGCCCTCTTATATTTGTTTATTTTTTAATGCCCTCTTATTTTTTTGAATTTTATTTATTTATAAAGTTAGGTTTCCAAGATGGCTAGGCTGGCCTATGCTTTTCCTTTTGTTTATTTTTTCCCTTTTCCTTCAGTTTACATAAAAATTACCTGAGCACTCAAAAAATAACATAAAAATTACATGACCCCTCAAATAATAACATACCAAAAATTCAAAAGGTATTTTTATCAAACACATCTTTTTGAATATTTATATTTTCTTTTCTTATAAATAAGTGACATTTTCAAAATTCTAATAAGTAGGGTAATATAACTTTATTAAAAAATAAAGTAGATCTTATTTCAAATTCCTTTTTTGCACACATTATTTTTAACTAGTATTACATTACTCTTCTAAATTTACATTTAATTCCTTCACACTTTGATGATGGAATATTTGCTCTGTTATTGCAACATTGGTTCAAATGATGGAACATTTGATCTTTTTGCTTATTCAAATTATGCATTGATGGAATGTGTGAGGATGAACAATTATCAGTAACTTTACGAAACCCCATGTACTATAATTCATGACAGCCAATTTGGAACATTGCCAGATTCAATATTTGGTATAATTGGCACATGCGCACAGGATGTTGCACTTGCCCACAAGATAGACAAGTGTTGCAGCATGTCTCAAGTAACACTGAAGCGCCATTTGTGATCATTGCACCATCGAAACAACAAGTAAACATGAAGGAAGCATTCACCACCAATAAAGTTAAGGCCACACATATATAGATAGCATTCCAGGTTACCACCACAGGTACTAGGCAGTTCACAACAGATCTAGTTCAGACACACAATACATTACATTACATTACATTAATAGAGGTAGTTTCCAACCAGTTCAGACCCAGATGCAGCTTTCCAAAAGTAAAACATCATCAAATATACTGATGATGAGTACGGCTTCCAGCTTCTGATGATCAACATGATGTAGGGCTAGAGGTTAGGGTTTCTCAGGACCTTCAGGAGGGCAGAATGCTCAGCCCTGATCTTGTACTCATCACTGGAGATCGATGTAGCCCAGCAATGTTCCATCAGATGCTCCAATAACCCAGACCTGGGCTTGGGCTTGCTGCAGAAGGGGCAGCGGTACTTTTCCGTCCTCCAGTTGTGGTACATACCAGGTCCTTGGGCCCTTCTTCAACACCACCTTCTCGTCAAACGACTCGACATTCCCCTCGACCACATCATCTCCAGATTCATACTGCACACATTAATGACTGACATTAATACATTATGCATTCAAATACTATAAACACGTAATACTAACTCAATGCACAAATAACATTTCAACTAGGCCTTACCTCATATGGCTCATCTTCATCAGAGTCATATGGGTAGAACCCAGTCTTGTCCCACTTCCTCTTGTTGCCCACAAGATCCTCCTCCTCCTGCTATATTGTCAAACAAGCACATCAATTACAATGAATTGAATTGCAGTTCAAAGAATGTCATTACAGACAAGATTGTGAATGTGAACCACATTGGTATGTTGCAAGTGACCAAATGCTTTCCTTATAAATACAGAATCTAAGCAATCAATCAACAGACAAATGCTTTCCTTCATAAATGCTAATGAAAATCCAAGCTGGATTCTTGACATTCCCTGGATTAACCCAACACTTTTCTTTTGAGGGAATCCCCCCCCCACACTACTTAATGAAAACATATAGTATATTTTGTTGCTAGGATCCTGCCTTGGAATGTTTACTTCATAGTTATACAACGGTGACATCCTAGCTGCATATTTTTGTAATTCATCATAAGTATTTGCACAAGAGGAAAATCTTTGGCCAGGTTAATTTTATGAGGCTGGACAATAGGCCTGCCTACGACATTTGGTTTATAAAATTTTGGGCAAGGACAATATTTCAAGGCCATGTTACTGTTTTTGAGGCCAGCCTTCTGCAATTGTAAAGTGAGTTATCTCTTAGCCCCCTAAATATAAAATTACATCCATTGCTACTAATTCCAGAAGCCAACTACAAATTTTAATATGCACAAATTACTGTTTTTGGGATAGTGCAGCAAAGCTCCTACACATATTAACATAATGCAGTAGTTAGTTAGGTACAACTTCAACTATAAATGCATACATCTCCAACAAACATCTAAAATTTCATTACTTACCTAAACAACAACAAATTATACTATAGATGAATCTTGTATCATCTAAATCAATTCATTGGCACATCAAATTAATGCATTCCAAATCAAATATGTTTCCATCCAGTATCATTGAACCACAGATCAAATCAAATAATCATATATGTCTGCAGCATTGAACTACAGATCTAATAATCATATGACGTCTATCTGACCTTAAATTCCCCCTTAAATAAGGTATTCAACCTCATACTAATTAAAATCTAACAAGCAAAAATTCCAGTACTAACCACTGAAAAAACCCCAAGGTGCTTTTATCTCTGAAGCAACGGCATTGGAGAGGATGTTCAATACTGTAAATATCTCTGAAGCAACGGCAAAATTCCACTACTAACCCAAACTAAATAAGCATAGACTGCCCCTTCCCCTCTCCTTCAGAAGCCCCAATCCAACACATACAAATCCAGCCCTTGAGACGCTCTTTTTGATTAACATGACAACACCCATTACATGAGCACATCCTTCACTATATTCACAACCAAACTAATGCACCATCTAATCACCTCAGGTAGACATTTTCCAAAAACACAAGGACATGCACAACCCGTCTCACAGCCTCTACCTCACAGGCATCAATCAAGCATCTAAGAATTGCAACTATGACATGCATAATCCCTAGAACTAAGCATCCATTTAATTAATCATCAAGTCAAAGAATTAAAGCAGGCACCAACCCAAACCAATAGAGAAGTATATATTTGACTAATCCATCGTCTAATCCTCAAGCCAAACACCTAAAGAATTGCAAAAATTCCGGTACTAATCTAATAAGCATCTGAAAAAACCCCATCCCTCAATCCGGCTACTTCTAACCTAATCTAATAATCATATGAGGTCCACCATTCTTGCACGAATCAAATACACAAAAACCCTAATGCAGAGAAAACCCTACATCCAACAAATCTAACCAAAAAACCTTCTGGCCACAAACCCTACAATCTAAAAACTACCACATTAAAGTGATAAGCAGATACCTTCTGCTCCGCCTGCTCCTCGCCAGAGCCGGCCTCCACCTTCTCCACCTCGTGCGCCTCGCCAGAGCCCGCCTCCACCTTCTGCGCCTCGCCAGAGCCCGCCTCCACCTTCTGCGCCTCGCCGGAGATCGCCAGAGCGGGCGCATCTGGCTGGACTGCGCCGCTGCAGCCCGCCCCCGCCTTCTCTAGATCTGCAGCGGGGGGAGCACCGCGCTGGACGCCGGCACGTCTCCTCACAAAGGTGCCCGCGGCGACCTGCCGCGCCTGCTCTACCAGATCTGCGCCCCAATCGGGGCGCTCGCCTCCTGCGTCCGCCATGGCGATGGATGGGATGCGGTGAGTGCGACGAGGAGGTTGGAGAGGAGAGGGAGTGGGGAGTGGGGAGTGGGGAGAGGGAGACGATGCGGCGGGGGGAAATGGTGGGCGATGCGGCCGGAGGTGGTTGCCGTCCACATTTATATGATGGGACGGTTTTGGAATCTACCCGTGACACGTGTTGCCCCACGCGCGGGCGGCTCCACGCGTGCACGAAACGCCGCCATATACAAATACGTATACGGCCGGGCATACGATCTAACCGGGCTCGTACGGGCCTCCCAGGGCTCCTCGACGGCTATACGCGGGGGCAACAAAGACGATCGTGCCCCTCGTTATGAACCGTTTTTGGTTCATCCTCGCCGTCGATGTGTTTTTCCACCTCGCGTTCAGCCCAGGGGGGAGCACCGGAGCAGAAATGAAGGTATTTTTGTTGTCGTTGCTAATTTATGAATATCAATATCATCAATGGACCTAGTTGGGCAGATGCAGGAATAACTGTACTATGAACCTTGTCTGAAATAATTGTGCAATTAATTTCCCATGAAGACAATTGAATTTTTCTTATGTTAAGGAATGAATAGTCCACATCGACCAAGCACGGCAGCAATGGGTTGTCAGTCGCACACATGCTGATAAGCCTCTGTCCTAATCTAAACAGCAGGCTAATCACCTGATGATCTGAAAAGATGACATGAATGTTCAGAGCTTGCAGGTGCAATTCTACCACTGTGTTCAGACCAACCTGCAGGGCAACCTACACGATCCATCCATCAGTGCATTGCCTAGATTGTCAAAGTTGCCGACTTCGGTGTGCGACTGGGCACCGACGATCGCTCAAGGAAGACGACAACATCAATGGCGGCGGCGCAAGTTACTAATTAGAACATATGGGCGAGTGCATGGAAGACAATCAAGAGGAGAGATTAAAGATGATCTTACAGGAGAGGTGTCAGTCCTTGGGCGTCGCTTTTCGCGCTGGTGGCCTTGCACGCGTCGCCGGGGTCGCATGACGCGGTGCCTGCGAGGTCCTCCCTCTCCTCCGTGCAGCCCTCCGCCATGAACCTCCTCCTCTCCGATGGGATCTGGCCGATGAACCATCACCAGCGCGAGGAAGGTGTCAAATCTTCATGTATCCGACGACAGCAAACCTTGTTCCGGCTACGCAGACCTTGATCTGGACATCGGCGGTCAGGGGGCAAGCCAGGGCGGTTCTCCTCGCGAAGGCAGAGAGAGATGAGGGCCGCCTCAGAGAAGGACATGCACGTGGAGAGCCCGGTGTGAGGGCGAGCGGAGGGTGGGTCTGCAGGCGCCGCCGATGCAGGGGAGGGGGTAGGTTTGCTCGACCTGCCGGGGAGCGTTGCGACATGGCCTCGATCCTACCAAGCTCCACAACATCCCGCTATCGCCCCGTCTTGAAGCTCCGCCTCATCCTGCAATTGATGCACATGAGAGGGTCCACACTCGGCACCTAGGCCGAACTGAGTTTCCGTTGTCTTGCTCAATTTTACGCTCACCCCAAAGTTCCTCTACTTCAACCCTGCCATGACAAGCTGCAGTCTACACAAATATACTCAAATGCGCACCATATAGTCAAATTGTCAAATCAAGAACAGAAAATGCATGTTAAAGGGACTGCAGTCTACACAAATCATGGAAATGTTTCCTTCATTTTGCTAGTAGCTTAGGCATGGTGATATGTACTAATACAAGATGCAAAGCATGTACGTAATAATTGGAAATCTGAAACAGCAGACACCTGAGTGTTAATGCAGAATAGAAGAAGATAAAAGAGCAGACCATAAGGTGAAAATTGGTACTAGGGGGAACTGAAAAACGACTCGGGCTCTCACGACCGCGTCGGCCCCGCGGGCGACCGGCCGCACCCCGGTTCCTCCTTCGCCAGCTCTCCCTCACTCCCCCCTCCCCGCCGCCGTCACCGGCGTTCGTCACCGGGCCTGGCCCGGGCGACGCTGGTGGCGGCGGCCCCCGGCCATTCCCCTCTCGGTTGCTCTCCGGCGCGGGGCGGAGGGCGCCGGGGGCTGCTCCCTAGGCGGCGGCGGTCCGGCGCAGCCAGGCGGCGCCCGCTCGGCCCAGATCTGGGCCCTTCGGGCCCTATCTAGGTCTGAGCGGGCCGACGGCGGGGCGGGTTGGCGGCGTGGCTTCCAGGAGGCAGGTGAGCGGCGATGGGCGTTGGGGGCTGGCGGTGCTGGTGCCGCCCTGCTGCAGCATGGCCGGCGGGGCTTAGCGGGCCCGATTCGGGCCTGGCCGGTCCAGGGGTGACCTGGTATGCCCTGTTGCTGCGTCCGGACGGTGACCGCGACGGTGCCGGAGGCACGAGCCTCCTGCTCGACGGCGGAGGAGATGGTTCCCTCCCGCGCGGCTATGGCGCTGCTGCTCCCGTCGACCAATGCCTCCTCTCCTCGTTCTCTTGGCCTCGTGGTGGTGATCTCAGAGTGGCGGCGTGGGTGGCGTTGCGACCGCGGTGGCGCATGCTGGTGGGCGGCGACTTGGCTGGTTGGCTCCGATCCGGTTGGGCGGCGGGGTTTGGAGTTGGGAGAAATCCTTGCTGGGTCTTCCGGCTACGATGCGGTGACGCCTGCGGGTGCCACCATTCCTTCCTGGAGGGTGTCGATGGTCTTCATTCCCCTCTACCCTCCGCGTGCCGGGGGAAACCCTAGGACACGTCCGGGCAGCAGCGTCGTCGGCGTCGCATTCCTTCCTGGAGGTGTTGCTTGGTACGCGGAGGATTGGAGCCTAGGATCATGGTGGGTAGATTTCGGAGGGTGCAGCGGTAGTGGGTCATCCGCGCTTTGTCGAGCTGCCAGTGTTGGCATTGTTTCTTCTTCTTCTTCTTTTTCTTTGGCTTGTTGTGCTGCTCGCCCCAGCGTTTGCTCTGTGATCGGTGTTGGTGCTTTGGAATAAAAAGTTGAGGGAAACCCTTTTTCGGTAAGGTGAAAATTCTTGTCAGCTTTTTATTGAAATGCTTGTCATGTCAGTAGCTGAACATATATGATCTCCTTCAAGGTCTTGTGAAAGTGCAACTATCCCTGGGTGGTTTTGGCAATTCCTAACAACATATAGCTCATTGAGCTAATGCTATTTGAAGATAAATATTTCAGGAAAGCTCAATGATTGGCATGGCATGGATTAGAAAGTGGACCCCTCAAAATGCTAAGGACAAAAGATTGGCTCAAGCTCAAAGCACAAGACTCTACATTTTACTTTTAGTGATCCAAGATCACATTGAGTCCATAGGAAAAGCCAAGACTATTAAAAGGGGGTGAGGTGTTGCTTAATGAGTTACTTGCTCAAAATGCTTAGTGATATGCTCCAAAAACCCTCAACCACTTTCTCATATCCACATATGTCCCAAACCAAAAGTCAAACTCGGCCCCACCGAAACCTTCTATCCGGCGCCACCGAGTTCTCTTGGCATAGCCACTGCCACAAACCCTAGTCACTTCGGTCTCACCGATAGGGATCTCGGTCTCACCGAGATGGAATTGCAACCTCTCTGTTTCCCTTCGTAACGTTTCGGTCCAACCGAGATGTGCGATCGGTCCCACCAAGATTGGAATGCAAACTCTCTGTTTCCCCTTCGTAACGTTTCGGTCTAACCGAGATGAGTGAATTGGTCCCACCGAGTTTGCCTGACCAACTCTCTGTTTGTCTATTACGAAAATCGGTCCCACCGAGTTTGTGTAATCGGTCTCACCGAGATTACGTTATGCCCTAACCCTAACGACATCGGTCCCACCAAGTTGACATGTCGGTCCCACCGAAAATCCTAACGTTCACATTTTGAACTGAATCGGTGTGACCGAGTTTTCTAATTCGGTCCCACCGAGTTTGGTGATTTGTGTGTAACGGTTAGATTTTGTGTGGATGCTATATATACCCCTCCACCCACTCTTCATTCATGGAGAGAGCCATCAGAACATGCCTACACTTCCAACATACAGTTTCTGAGAGAGAACCACCTACACTTGTGTTGAGGTCAAGATACTGTTGGGAATCGTAGCATAATTTTAAAATTTTCCTACGCTCACCAAGATGCATCTATGGAGTATACTAGCAACGAGGGAAAGGAGTGCATCTACATACCCTTGTAGATCGCGAGCGGAAGCGTTCAATGAACGTGGATGACGGAGTCGTACTCGCCGTGATCCAAATCACCGATGACCGAGTGCCGAACGGACGGCACCTCCGCGTTCAACACACGTACGGTGCAGCGACGTCTCCTCCTTCTTTATCCAGAAAGGGGGAAGGAGAGGTTGATGGAGATCCAGCAGCACGACGGCGTGGTGGTGGATGTAGCGGGATGCCGGCAGGGCTTCGCCGAGCTTCTACGAGAGAGAGGGGTGTAGCAGGGGAGGAGGGAGGCGCCCAAGGCTGTGTGTCTGCAGCCCTCCCTCCCCCCCTTTATATAGGCCCCCTGGGAGGGGGGCGCCGGCCAGGGATCCCATCTGGATGGGGGCGGCGGCCAGGGGGGCGCCTTGCCCCCCAAGGCAAGTGGGG
>NC_057808.1:441480929-441511244 GCF_018294505.1 Triticum aestivum
TTCAATAAAGGAAAAAGGTTGCTACCGTGAAAACATTCAGTCTGATTTTCCATCCTCTCTTGAGTCTTAGCAGGACACTAGCAAACGATTTTTTGGTTTTCAGCCGGGTTTTTTAAATAATGAAGATTTTTACAAATTTTAAGATGCGAATAATTTTCTACCGTTTTGATTTTTTATGGAAAACACAAACATTTTTTTAAATTCTGAACATTTTTAAAATTCCAAAATAATTTTAAAAACTTGAACATTCTTAGCAAAAAATCAAACAAAATTTGAGATTTCTGAACATTTTTTTAAAGAAAACAAGGAAAAATGTAAAAGGCCAGACAGGAACCTTCCAGAAGAGTCCCAAAACCAGGATTGCTATAGCAGGCAGCTAGCTAATGGACCAGCCCAACTCACCTTGGCTCGATGTGTCCTTCTGTGAATCGCGAGCAATTTGATGTAATGAGCGTCAAATAGGGTCCGCCCCTCCCTCCCTCCACACAATCAAGAGAAAGATGATTACACATGTTGGAAACTTGAGCAGATTTTGAGAACTCACTTAGCATTAAAGCTTAGTTTATACTCCCTCCGTCCCATAATATAAGAGCGTTTTTGACACTACTAGTGTCAAAAACGCTCTTATATTATGGGACGGAGGGAGTACTTTATAGCACCAATCTGAGGGAAAACAGGCCATCTGTCCAGCTTCAAACGTACGTGAGGTGCCCCTTCCTGTGCGATTGTAAAATGCAAGAAACAATGAGTGTGATAGAGGGAAAATAATGGCATGCCTTCATGTAAGAAAAGGCTAGTAGATGCACTTATATCCACACCTGACATTGATTGGACATGAATGGTTCAACCGAAGATCACGATAGAAGATTCGGAACTGGGTCCCGGTCATTACAAGGCAAGCAGGCCAAGTCCTGATTGCTGATGGTTCCGACAATACACAACACAAATTTCTTCCTCATGTTCATTGATCACTGAAACTGATTGATAGCTACAGACACTACTATTTCTGAATGTCCGTTGTGCAGATTCCTTCTTTCCTTTTCGCGACATAATCGTCCCCTTCGTGTTACTACTCTTACTTGACCCTTCGTTCGGCGGATACTGTGAGGACGCATTCACTGCGATGCGACTGAAGGAGAGGAATTTCCAACCTCTCGCGTCAAGCAATTCACCGTATACATTCCCTGGGCTTCCTTTCTAGCCTTGCACAGAAATAACACAATGGCCACAGCAACACGATCTGCCCCGGGTGCAGCCAGCTGCCTTCTAATCGTCCTAGCAACCACCACCCTGTCCATGGCCACCTCCTCTTCCTATGCCGGAGAAACATCCAGCAGGAGCTGCATCGCGGCTGAGAGGGCGGCGCTGCTCTCCTTCAAAACCGGCATGACAAGTGACCCTGCAAAACGACTGGACTCCTGGAGAGGCCATGACTGCTGCCAGTGGAGCGGGGTCACTTGCAACAACCGGACAGGCCACATCGTCGAGCTCAGCCTCCGCAATGCCTTCATCAAAGATGATACGAATTTTGTTTGGTGCATGCCTCATGGGGAATCCGGCGGATTGGAGGGGAAGATAAGTTCTTCTTTGCTTGCTTTACAACACTTGAAGCATCTTGATCTAAGTGGAAACAACCTCGGGGGGGTAGGTGTGACCATACCAAAATTCTTAGGCTCCATCAAGAGCTTGACATATCTGAACCTTGCTTGCATGAATTTCGATGGGGGAGTGCCACCTCAACTTGGTAACCTCTCTAGGTTGCTCCACCTTAACCTTGAGGCCACTGTTTTCTCTCATACTCTTTTGCATTCTGATGACATATCATGGTTATCTCGCCTTGGTTTACTAAGATCCCTTGACATGAGTGGAGTGAACCTCAGCACTATTCCTGATTGGGTTAGGGTGGTCACCATTGTTCCTTCTCTGGAAGTCCTTCAACTCAGTCAATGTGGACTCAGTTTACAACATGAACCCAGACTGCATTCAAATCTGAGTTCACTTCAGGTGCTTGATCTATATGGCAACAGAATTGACACGTTGAATCCAACCTACTGGTTCTGGGATGTCCTCATCATCAAGGAACTTGACCTTTCAAGTAACAAAATAGTTGGCCAACTTCCAGATGCAATCGGAAACATGACATCTCTTCAGACACTGAGGCTAGGTGACAATTACCTCTCAGGTGTAAAATCTGAACTGTTCGGAAACTTGTGCAACCTCAGCTGGCTAGAGCTGTGGTCAAATGAGATCGACCAGGATATGTCAGATTTTATGGAGGGGTTTCCGGTGTGTACAAAGAGTAAATTGCGGTCCCTAGATCTGTCTGCTACCAACCTTACTGGCAGGATTCCAAGCAGTATTAAGCAGTGGAAAAATTTAAGTGATCTTCAACTCTCTGAGAGTAGGCTTGTGGGATCAATACCTTTGGGAATTGGCAAGATGACTAATCTACGGTCATTGATTCTAAACAACAACCAGTTGAATGGTTCTGTATCAGAGGAACATTTTGCAAATCTAGTGAACTTGATGGAACTGAGTTTATCTCACAACCCTGTACACATCACTATCAGCTCAAACTGGATCCCCGCATTTAACCTGGAAGTGGCTGATTTTGCAAATACCAAAATGGGACCTCACTTTCCATTGTGGCTTGAAGGACAGAAGGATATTTTCGAACTTGACATTTCAGATACAGGCATAGTTGATCTTGTCCCTGATTGGTTTTGGACTGTACTCTCCAATGTCAGCTATGTAAATATCTCTTGTAATCAAATAAGTGGTCGGCTGCCAGCAACACTGGAATTTATGACTTCTGCAGAAATGCTTGACCTCAACTCAAATGACTTCACAGGTTTGCTGCCACTGCTACCAGAATCGTTATTGTTCTTAGATATCTCCAGGAATTCTTTATCGGGACCACTTCCCCAGGACTTTGGAGCTCCAATGCTTAGAGAGCTTGTATTGTTCGCAAACCATATCAATGGAACAATTCCAATATATATATGTCAACTGCAGTATATGAGAGTGTTGGATCTTTCAGAAAACCTTCTAGTAGGACAACTTCCCCAATGTTCAAAAGGCAGAGATGATAAGGAAGAACTGAACACAACAGTAGATCCCGGAAACAGGCAATTGTCGGCTCTGATCTTGCACAGCAACAGCCTGTCTGGCGAATTCCCTGAATTCTTGCAATACAGTCCCCTTTTGACACTACTTGATCTTTCCCACAACAAGTTCGAAGGAGAGCTACCAACGTGGACATCAGGGAAATTGCCATATTTGTCTTTTTTGTTGTTACGGCATAATATGTTCTCTGGTTCTATTCCACTTGAGCTAACAGAGCAAGTACATCTCCAATTCTTGGACATTGCAAATAATAGAATATCAGGAGCTATACCTCGTGGTTTGGCCAACTTAAAAGCAATGGCTCAATATAGCAAAATAAGATCTGATAACCCCTTGGAGAGCAAGTTCGGAGGTACAGGAGTAGACAACCACATTGCAGCAATAAAATATGATGACAGCCAACAAATAGTAATGAAAGGTCAACAACTTTATTACACCAGTGCAATTGTATATATGGTTGGCCTTGATTTCTCCTGCAATAATCTACTTGGAGAGATTCCAGAAGAAATAGCATCCCTTTTTGGGCTGAAGCTTCTGAATGTTTCCCATAATCAGTTCACTGGAAAGATTCCAGACAAGATTGGCCTGCTGCGAGGATTGGAATCTCTTGATCTCTCATTCAACGAGCTTTATGGTGAAATTCCGTGGAGTCTGACAGATATAACAACACTGAGCCACTTAAATCTGTCCTATAACAATCTTTCTGGAAGAATACCCTCGGGAAGTCAGCTACAGACACTTTCTGATTCAGAATCCATGTACATCGGCAACAACTATCTATGTGGGCCTCCTCTATCCATGAGCTGCTCACGACCCGAGGTGACTGAAGATCACCATGAAGGTAACAATACAAATAACAGAGATTTGTATCTCGGGCTGGCTGCAGGGTTTGTCGCGGGACTTTGGATGGTCTTTGTCATCTTCTTATTCGTGAAGACCTGGAGGGTTGCCTACTTCCAACTGTTAGATAATCTCTACAAGGCAAGATGCAATTGTCTGTGGCCAAAATATCCACAAACTGCTGGTGCTTCACTGAAGACTGGACCCTAAAGAGAGACTAGCTTGGGCTTTCTGATTCTCCTCCTATCTTCTGCTCTTGATCCATGCTTGTATTCCCGCATTTCACTTGTACTCCAGGAGGGTTAAGTATTTGATGGACTGTTGCTTCTTGCTGCTTGTCGTCATAAAGCAAGACAAAATATGATGAAGCGAGACAAGATCCAGAGTATAGATATCAAAGACTTGCCTTTGTAACAGAACTTGCATTCATGAAAGATAGGAAGTCTGCCAAATTGTGAACTTGCATATATAAGCATAGCCATGCATTGTCGGTTGATTTGATCAGTTATCCTTCCGCACACGACCGAATCGCAGAACCTTTGGTGCTATAGGTAGGTAGCTCTGCACGAAGCCTGGGCATTTCGTCGAACAGCTGTCGGGCATATATACCAGTACCACCAGCCGACCGCTGCTGGTCAGAGCTGACAACCTCCCCCAATCTCTGCGTCGCTGGCGGCCGCGCCAGGACTACTGCAGCGTCCGGAGGAAGCACGGGAGGAGAAGTGGAGGTGCGGAACGCGGAGCCGCCGGAGGAGGGGATGTGGACGAGGAGCGAGGCTTTTTTTCCCCTCCCTGCGTTTCGTTACCCACGGGCCATGGCGATGTGAAGAGGTGCCGCGAGTTGGACCGGCCCAGGCGCGCAGAAAACAATAGCTTCATTTTTTGTTTTGTTCCTTTTTTCACGTTTTTTGTTTTTCTTTATTTTTTTACTTTTGTTTATTTATACGTCTAAATACTAAATATTCTAAATAAATATATTACGAAAATGACTCTACACAAAACATTTGAAAAATGTTGACCAAGAATTTGAAAAATGTTAAACGTGTATAGAGAAAATGTTTATCACGTATACGCAAAACTTATACAAAAAATAAAATGAGTATGAAACAAAAAAATTGCGGGGGAATATAGGATATTTAAGGGGTTAGTGTTTAAGATTGACTATGAGAAAGCTTATGATAAAGTTAATCTAGACTTCTTGTATGAGCTGCTGGTTATTAGAGGCTTTGGCCCAAGATGGATAGGATGGATTAGGAATATCACTCAAGGTGGCTCTGTTGGAGTTAAACTTAATGGGGAGGAAAGTGACTTCTTCCTCACTGACAAAGGGCTGAGACAGGGGGACCTTGCAGCACCTCTGCTCTTCAACCTGGTAGTGGATGTGTTCTCTAGGATGCTGGTTAAAGGGGGTGCAATCTGGGCTAATCCAGGGGCTATGTCATGAGTTAGTCCCGGGGGAGTAGTATGTTTACAATATGCTGATGATACCTTACTTTTCCTAGAAAAAAAATACTAAGTAGCTCTGAACCTAAAGTGGATTTTGACCTGTTTTGAACAAGTCTCTGGGATGAGATTTAACTATCATAAAAGTGCTTTGGTCCCAATTAATATAGAAGAAGTAGAGATGAAGGAGTTTATTGATATTTTTCAATGTGTGATGGGGGGATTCCCAATTAAGTATCTGGGGATCCCTCTTCATTTTGATAAGCCTAGTAGGTAAGATCTCCAATTCCTTATTGATAAGATTTTAGCTAGGATTGTTGGGTGGAGAGGAAAACTCCTCTCTTACCTAGGGAAAATCACTTTGATCAAATCTTGCTTAGCTAGTATTCCTTTATACTTGTTGTCCTTTTTTAAGTTTCCCAAATGGGCCCTCAAAATGGTCAACTCACACATGGCTAACTGTCTGTGGAGTGATAGTGAAGGTGCCCACAAATTGCATCTTGCCAATTGGGCCTACATTTGCATGAAAAAGGAATTTGGTGGGATGGGGGTGCTTAATCTGCAAGATATGAATGTGTGCCTATTGGGTTCTTGGGTTAAGAGATATATAGCTGGGGAGGGTTCCCTGTGGAGAAAAATAGTTGATAGTAAATATAATACCAGAAATCCAAATATCCTATGCTGACATGATTCCCATCCTTCTCGGTTTTGGAAAAGTTTCCTCTGGGCTATCCAAGCTGTTAAGATTGGATATAAATAGCATGTTCGGAATGGGAATCTGGTGAGGTTTTGGGAGGATACCTGGCATGGAAATGCCCCTCTGGCAACCCAATTCTGGAACCTATATATGTTAGGGAATGAGAAAAATAGGACTATCTCTGACCTTTGGGATGGTGAAAGGATCGATATAGTTGACTAGAGGGGGGCTGAATAGGCAACTAACAATTTTTAGCTTTTCTTTACCAATTTAAACTTTGCATCAAAGTAGGTTGTCTAGATATGCAACTAGGTGAGCAACCTATATGATGCAACAACAATAAGCACACACGCAAGCAAGAGATAAAGCACAAATAAGCTTGCACAAGTAAAGGCACGAGATAACCAAGAGTGGAGCCGGTGAAGACGAGGATGTGTTACCGAAGTTCCTTCCCTTTGAGAGGAAGTATGTCTCCGTTGGAGCGGTGTGGAGGCACAATGCTCCCCAAGAAGCCACTAGGGCCACCGTATTCTCCTCACGCCCTCACACAATGCGAGATGCCGTGATTCCACTATTGGTGCCCTTGGAGGCGGCGACCGAACCTTTACAAACAAGGTTGGGGCAATCTCCACAACTTAATTAGAGGCTCCCAACGATACCACGAAGCTTCACCACAATGGACTATGGCTCCGCGGTGACCTCAACCATCTAGGGTGCTCAAACACCCAAGAGTAACAAGATCCACAAGGGATTAGTGGGGGATTCAAATTTCTCTTGGTGAAAGTGTAGATCGGGGCCTTCTCAACCAATCCTTAGAGAATCAACAAGTTTGGTTGGCTAGGGAAGGAGATCGGGCGAAAATGAAGGTTGGAGCAACAATGGAGCTTGGAGGTAGAAGAGGTGGTCAACTAGAGGAGGAAGACACCCCTTATATAGTGGAAGAACAAATCCAACCGTTATCCACCAACTCAGCCTGCGCAGCGCGGTACTACCGCACCTGAGGCACACGGTACTACCGCATCTGAGGCGCGGTACTACCGCAGGGGCACGCGGTACTACCGCAGGGCCCCGCGGTACTACTGCCCACGCAGCAAAGACCAGAACAGCCACACATGCACTAAAGCATAGGGCGGTACTATTGCTGGCGCGGTACTACCGCTCCCCCTTGCGGTACTACCACAAGGCAGGGGCTGTCCAGGGATGGGAAGGCACGGATATAAAAAATTACATTCGTGGCTACTTCCGCAGAGTTGGAGTCGATGCAAAAACCCGACGCGGTAGTACCGTAAGCCAGCAGCGGTACTACCGCGCGAGGCGCAGATGTAAAAAATTACATCTGCCCCTTACTGCCGCGTACTTGCGGAACTAAGTCGGAGACCACGGTACTACTGCTTACTAGAAGCGGTACTACCGTGGGCCCTTGCGGTACTACCGCACCAGCGGGCGGTACTACCGCTCTAAGGAGCAGTACTACCGCAAGCCCTAGTTCAGCAGGCAAGAGCAATATTTGCATAGACAAGGAAAACATAGGATACTCCAAAGGCTAGAGGAAAGGAGGTGCAAAGGAAGATGTGTACGTGATGAATCCACCCAACCTTTCCAACGCGGACCCCCTCTTAATAGTACGGCTTCCCTACGACTCAATACCACGGAAAAGAAACAAAGAGAAACGCCGTCTTCTATAGCCTTCGAGGGGAACCCAATCATCTTGTGTCTAGTCAATATATCTGAAATATTCGATGCACATGATTAGTCCGCAAAAGCATTGTCATCAATCACCAAAACCAACTAAGGGTTAAAAATGCCCTTACAATCTCCCCCTTTTTGGTGGATTGATGACAACACAGGATTTGCACGAGGGTATAACGCAAAGAGCAAGGGCAAACCCCAAGTCTCTAAAATATAGACGGGCTCCCCCTAGATGTGTGCTATCTCGATGAGTGCTTTGGACTGCACGGCACACATACTAGGATCAACACTCCCCCTATATTTTATAGACATGGCATATCTTGCAATAAGGCTAAAGCTAAGCAAGATAGACAGGAGCATAATGTAATAAGCACAAGATAGAATAAGCTCACTACGGTACGATAGAGTGCATATGTCTTACACCATATGATAGAAGGTCTCATGAGCACAAACCAAAGCAAACCAAAGCAAACGAAATAAACGAAGTTCAACTGACCCAAACACGACACAACTCGCAAATCCTACACTCTCTCCCCCTTTGGCATCGAGACGCCAAAAAGGCAGAGAGGACACCTACAGCAATAGTGGTAGCTCAAGCGGAGTAGTCACTTGCACGCTCCTCGTCAGACTCTGCAGCTGGGACGGACTCCTCCTCAGACTCGGTCCACCGATAACCCTGCTTGTGCAGCCATTCTGCCTCTGGGGTGATGTTCACCTCTGACCCGCTAGATATGTTCTCGCCAAAGGTCCTGAAAATCCGCTTGTCGCGGCGGCGAGTCTCCTTGGAAGCCACATGGGTCTGGTACTGCCCCTTTGCTTGCATACAGAACAGCATCTTCATCTTGTTCTTCAGTCGCTTAGCCCAAGAAGGCTCAGAGGTGGGAAGGATGTAACCCTCAGAGTTGTCCTCGTTTGCTGCCTCCTCCTCATCCTCATCTACATCCACGTCCATGGCAGCCGCAGTATCAGCGCGAGAGGTAGTGTTGGCCCACCGAGGCTTGATACGGAGGTTGATGGGCTCATGCCGGATCCAACCAAGGGCCTCAAACTCATCATGAGGGTAGACCCGCTCCCAGGTAGCCGAGATCAACTGAAACAGATAAGGTCCATAGATGGGGACCTTGCGGTTGTAGACCGCAAAGCGAAGCTCATGCCACATGATATGTGAGACATCAAGTGGTAGTGTCTGAGAGTTGCGAGCATCTTCACACATGAGCATCATATCCACAAGATAGGCATGCACCTTGTCCTTGTCCCCAATGCGTGGGAAGAGAGTGTTGCGGAAGATCCGGTGCATGATGTCAAGAAAGGAGTTGAGTACCCAAGATGACTTGCCATTGAGAGCCTCTTCTCCACATAGTAGGGCATAAGCTTGTTCTTGTTGGCAGACTCGGGATTGGCATGAGGGCGAACACCTTGGGGTGTGGCGAGGCCCTCATCTGGAACCCCAAGCAAGGTCATGAATTCCTTCCAAGTAGCAGTCAGCTGCCGACCATTGGTCATCCAAGTCATGGTCCTTTCCTCATTGGGATGAAAATGCACGGAGGCAAAGAACTGAGCAAGGATCTCAGGATCATAGTCTTTGTGGAAAGAGATGATATGCTCAATGCCAAATTGCTCCACTAGGTCCAAAGCTTCACCAAAGTATTCCCGGTGCGCATGTGATGCATGTTGATCCACTTCACCTCCACATGGGTATTTTGCTTGGCCTTGATGACATCCAGATAAATGAGATTCTGCTGCTTGGTCCAGAATAGATCATCCCTCGAAAGTTAGCACGAGGGTTTCCATACGGATTGATCTTCCTCCGAGAGATTAACTCAGCAAGCGGTATCTCATCCATACCCTTGGCGGGTTCCTTCTCTTTGGTGGCAGTGGTCTTGGTTCTGCGTTGGGGGGCATTGGAGCCCTCTGCTTCCTCTGTGTTGCGCATACGCTTGGAGCCCGTGTCACGGCTTGGATTGGAGTGGCGAGCTGGAGCACCTGAGCCACCACCTAAAACACACACCACAAAACAAACACGCACGAAACACGAGAAGGATCAATGCAAAGACCACAGCAAAGCAGGTAAAACAAGTAGACATGGTACGTGAGAAGTGCCACGAGGGATTTGAGACAACTGTAATATCGTGTGTTGCGCCACGTGCGGTAGTACAGCTCTAAGGAGCGGTAGTACCGGACGTGCGGTAGTACAGCTCCAAGGAGCGGTAGTACCGGACGTGCGGTAGTACCGCACCCGCAGGGCGGTAGTACCGGACGTGCGGTAGTACCGCACCCGCAGGGCGGTAGTACCGGACGTGCGGTAGTACCGCACGGTGCAGATCTGAAACAGCCATGGAGATCTGAGCACAACCGTGTCAACATGCGGTACTACGGTCGATCAAATCCATCACAGGACAACTATAGCAAGTACCATCACTACACAAAACTGCTCTCCTACATCCTACTTTTGCATAGATTTGGCCTAAGATCTCAAGAACAACTTGCATCTCCCCAAAACCTAAAAACAACAAGACGAACAAGAAAAAGGGAGGGATTGGGGAGAAACCTTGTTCCATGGCAAGAGGGAGTGGTGGGGAACGATCCCACCGGTCGGAACCCGAGGAGAGCGGTCGGAGACGGAGATCCGGCGAGGACCTCCGGCGCCGTTCTTGAGAGAGAGAGAGAGAGAGACGGAGTGGGGAGAGAGACGAATGGGTATGGGGGAGTTAGAACTCCCCCTGCCCGTGTTTAACCCCCACACGCCCTCGACCGCACGGTAGTACCGCACGTCATCGCGGTACTACCGCCCCGGGCGAAAGTACCGCACCGTGACTATAGTACCGCTCCCCCAGGCGGCAGTAAAAAAATTACTGCCGCGCTGGGTGCGGTAGTACCGTGCGCTCCTCACGCGGTAGTACCGCACGTCATTGCGGTAATACCGCCCCGGGCGGAAGTACCGCACCTAGGCCGTAGTACCGCTCTTCCAGGCGGCAGTAAAAAATTACTGTCGCGCTGGGTGCGGAAGTACCGTGTGCTCCTTACGCGGTAGTACCGCACGTCATTGCGGTAGTACCGCCCGGGCGGAAGTACCGCACCGAGGCCGTAGTACCGCTCTTCCAGGCGGCAGTAAAAAATTACTGCCGCGCTGGGTGTGGAAGTACCGCGCGCCCTCCCCCCCTTGTGGTAGTACCGTGGCAGGCCGCGGTAGTACCGTGAGCTCAAGAAAAGATAGTTTCAACCAAAAGAGAGGACGCAGAAGCATGGAACCTTCAAGCGAGAGACCACACCAAAGAGCTAACACACTGGACACCACAAGCACAAGCTCGGCACGAAGGAAGAGAGGCAAGAGACAACACAGACAGAACTGAGACACAAACTCTCCAAGGAGAGGGCGGTGGTCGGAGCCACCTATGTTTGAGTCAATTGGTATGGCACCGCGAAGAATTATCCTTGGGCCCATAACCAAAACTCGTCTTTGAAGCACAAGTACCATCAAAAATGGCTAATGTGAAAGAATTGATCACTTTATGCATAATGGGGGGAGGGAGAGTTCATTGAGAGAACAACACTCCCCCTATGTCCATGCCTACACCTAGATTAGACAACAAGTTGAGTGTGGTAGGGTGTGCAAGGGTTCAAGCAACATTGCTCGAATCAATGATATTTAGCTCATGCCTTAACTCGCGAAATCTTGCTTCATCCAAAGGCTTCGTGAAAATATCTGCAAGGTTATCATGGGTGTTGACGTAGTTGAGCTCGATCTCCCCTCGCCTAATGTGATCTCGGATGAAGTGATACCGAATCTCAATATGCTTCGTCTTGAAGTGTTGCACGGGGTTGAGAGAGATCTTGATGGCACTTTCATTATCACACCAAAGAGGCACTTTGTCACAAATGACACCGTAATCCTTTAAAGTTTGCCTCATCCATAAGAGTTGTGCACAACAACTCCCGGCCGCCACATACTCCGCTTCGGTGGACGAGAGAGACACACAACTTTGCTTTTTAGAAGACCAACTTACCAAAGAGCAACCAAGGAATTAGCACCCTCCGGAAGTGGACTTCCTATCCACTTTGTCTCCCGCCCAATCGGAGTCCGAATATCCTACAAGCTTGAAGTTTGCTCCTCTTGGGTACCATAAGCCAAAGTTTGGGGTATGAGACAAATATCGAAAGATTCGCTTGACCGCCACAAAGTGGCTTTCCTTAGGTGCGGCTTGAAACCGTGCACAAATTCCCACACTCAACATGATATCCGGTCTAGATGCACAAAGGTAAAGCAAGGAACCAATCATGGAGCGATATACCTTTTGATCCACCGCTTTACCATTGGGATCGATGTCAAGTTGGCACTTGGTGGGCATTGGAGTGGACGCCGGCTTAACATCACTTAGCTTGAATCTCTTGAGCATGTATTGAGTGTATTTGGCTTGGTTGATGAAGGTTCCTTCTCTTCTTTGCTTTACTTCGAAACCGAGAAAGAACTTCAACTCTCCCATGGAAGACATCTTGAACTTTGAGGTCATGAGTGCGGAAAATTCCTCATTGAAAGCTTTGTTAGGGGAACCAAAGATAATGTCATAACATATAGTTGACATACAAACTGTTGGAAATATGCCCTAGAGGCAATAATAAATGGTTATTATTATATTTCTGTGTTCATGATAATAGTCTATTATTCGTGCTATAATTGTATTGTCCGGAAATCGTAATACATGTGTGAATACATAGACCACAACCTGTCCCTAGTAAGCCTCTAGTTGACTAGCTCGTTGATCAACAGATAGTCATGGTTTCCTGACTATGGACATTGGATGTCATTGATAACGGGATCACATCATTAGGAGAATGATGTGATGGACAAGACCCAATCCTAAGCATAGCATAAAAGATCGTGTAGTTTCGTTTGCTAGAGCTTTTCCAATGTCAAGTATCTTTTCCTTGGACCATGAGATCGTGCAACTCCCGGATACCGTAGGAGTGCTTTGGGTGTGCCAAACGTCACGACGTAACTGGGTGACTATAAAGGTGCATTACGGGTATCTCCGAAAGTGTCTGTTGGGTTGGCACGGATCGAGACTGGGATTTGTCACTCCGTGTGACGGAGAGGTATCTCTGGGCCCACTCGGTAATGCATCATCATAATGAGCTCAATATGACTAAGGCGTTAGTCACGGGATCATGCATTGCGGTACGAGTAAAGAGACTTGCCGGTAACGAGATTGAACAAGGTATTGGGATACCGACGATCGAATCTCGGGCAAGTAACATACCGATTGACAAAGGGAATTGCATACGGATTGATTGAATCCTCGACACCGTGGTTCATCCGATGATATCATCGTGGAACATGTGGGAGCCAACATGGGTATCCAGATCCCGCTGTTGGTTATTGACCGGAGAGGCGTCTCGGTCATGTCTGCATGTCTCCCGAACCCGTAGGGTCTACACACTTAAGGTCCGGTGACGCTAGGGTTGTAGAGATATATGTATGCGGAAACCAGAAAGTTGTTCGGAGTCCCGGATGAGATCCCGGACGTCACGAGAGGTTCCGGAATGGTCCGGAGGTAAAGATTTATATATGGGAAGTCTTATTTTGGTCGCCGGAAAAGTTTCGCGCTTTATCGGTATTGTACCGGGAGTGCCGAAAGGGGTCCGGGGGTCCACCAAGGGGGTCCACCAGCCCCGGGGGGCCACATGGGCTGTAAGGGGTGCGCCTTGGCCTATATGGGCCAAGGGCACCAGCCCCAAGAGGCCCATGCGCAAGAGATAAGAAAGAAGGGAGAGTCCTAAAGGGGGAAGGCACCTCCGAGGTGCCTTGGGGGGGAAGGACTCCCCCCTGGCCGCACCCTTCCTTGAAGGAAGGGGCAAGGCTGCGCCCCCCCCCCCTCCCTTGGCCCTATATATAGTGGGGGGAAGGGAGGGCAGCAACATCTAAGCCTTGGGCGCCTCCCTCCTCCCCTGCAACACCTCTCTCTCTCTCGCAGAAGCTCGGCGAAGCCCTGCCGGAGACCCGCTACATCCACCACCACGCCGTCGTGCTGTTGGATCTCCATCAACCTCTCCTTCCCCCTTGCTGGATCAAGAAGGAGGAGACGTCGCTGCACCGTACGTGTGTTGAACGCGGAGGTGCCGTCCGTTCGGCACTCGGTCATCGGTGATTTGGATCACGGCGAGTACGACTCCGTCATCCACGTTCATTGGAACGCTTCCGCTCGCGATCTACAAGGGTATGTAGATCCACTCCTTTCCCCTCGTTGCTAGTAGACTCCATAGATGCATCTTGGTGAGCGTAGGAAAAATTTTAAATTATGCTACGATTCCCTACAGTGGCATCATGAGCCAGGCCTATGCGTAGTTACTATGCACGAGTAGAACACAAAGAAGTTGTGGGCGTTGATGTTGCCAATTCTTCTTGCCGCTACTAGTCGTTTCTTGTTTCGGCGGCATTGTAGGATGAAGCGGCCCGGACCGACCTTACACGTACGCTTACGTGAGACAGGTTCCACCGATTGACATGCACTAGTTGCATAAGGTGGCTAGCGGGTGTCTGTCTCTCCTACTTTAGTCGGAACGGATTCGATGAAAAGGGTCCTTATGAAGGGTAAATAGAAATTGGCAAATCACGTTGTGGTCATACGTAGGTAAAAAAACGTTCTTGTTAGAAACCTACAAACCACGTAAAACTTGCAACAACAATTAGAGGACGTCTAACTTGTTTTTGCAGCAAGTGATATATGTGATATGATATGGCCAGAAGATGTGATGAATGATATATGTGATGTATGAGATTGATCATATTCTTGTAATAGGAATCACGACTTGCATGTCGATGAGTATGACAACCGGCAGGAGCCATAGGAGTTGTCTTTATTATTTTGCATGACCTGCGTGTCATTGAATAACACCATGTAATTTACTTTACTTTGTTGCTAAACGCGTTAGCCATACAAGTAGAAGTAATCATTGGCGTGACGACTTCATGAAGACACAATGATGGAGATCATGATGATGGAGATCATGGTGTCATGCCGGTGAAGAAGATGATCATGGTGCCCCGAAGATGGAGATCAAAGGAGCATGATGATATTGGCCATATCATGTCACTATATGATTGCATGTGATGTTTATCATGTTTTTGCATCTTATTTGCTTAGAACGACGGTAGTAAGTAAGATGATCCCTTATAATAATTTCAAGAAAGTGTTCACCCCAACTGTGCACCGTTGCGAAGGTTCGTTGTTTCGAAGCACCACGTGATGATCGGGTGTGATAGATCCTAACGTTCGAATACAACGGGTGTTGACGAGCCTAGCATGTACAGACATGGCCTCGGAACACACGCAATACACTTAGGTTGACTTGACGAGCCTAGCATGTACAGACATAGCCTCGGAACACGGAGGACCGAAAGGTCGAGCATGAGTCGTATAGAAGATACGATCAACATGGAGATGTTCACCGATCTTGACTAGTCTGTCTCACGTGATGATCGGACACGGCCTAGTTGAACTCGGATCATGTTTCACTTAGATGACGAGAGGGATGTCTATCTGAGTGGGAGTTCATTAAATAATTTGATTATATGAACTTAATTATCATGAACTTAGTCTAAAATCTTTACACTATGTATTGTAGATCAAATGGCCCACGTTGTCCTCAATTTCAACGCGTTCCTAGAGAAAACCAAGCTGAAAGATGATGGCAGCAACTATACGGACTGGGTCCGGAACCTGAGGATCATCCTCATAGCAGCCAAGAAAGATTATGTCTTAGAAGCACCGCTAGGTGAAGCACCAATCCCTGAGAACCAAGACATTATGAACGCTTGGCAGCAGCGTGCTGATGATTACTCCCTCGTTCAGTGCGGCATGCTTTACAGCTTAGAACCGGGTCTCCAAAAGCGTTTTGAGAAACATGGAGCATATGAGATGTTCGAGGAGCTGAAACTGGTTTTTCAAGCTCATGCCCGGGTCGAGAGATATGATGTCTCCGACAAGTTCTTTAGCTGTAAAATGGAGGAGAACAGTTCTGTTAGTGAGCACATACTCAGAATGTCTGGGTTGCACAACCACTTGTCTCAGCTGGGAGTTAATCTCCCGGATGACGCGGTCATTGACAGAATCCTCCAGTCGCTTCCACCAAGCTACAAGAGCTTTGTGATGAACTACAATATGCAGGGGATGGAAAAGACCATTCCCGAGGTATATTCAATGCTGAAATCAGCTGAGGTAGAGATCAGAAAAGAACATCAAGTGTTGATGGTGAATAAAACCACTAAGTTCAAGAAGGGCAAGGGTAAGAAGAACTTCAAGAAGGACGGCAAGGGAGTTGCCGCGCCCGGTAAGCCAGTTACCGGGAAGAAGTCAAAGAATGGACCCAAGCCCAAGACTGAGTGCTTTTATTGCAAGGGAAGTGGTCACTGGAAGCGGAACTGCCCCAAATATTTAGCGGACAAGAAGAAGGCCGGCAACACCCAAGGTATATGTGATATACAAGTAATTGATGTGTACCTTACCAGTACTCGTAGTAGCTCCTGGGTATTTGATACCGGTGCGGTTGCTCATATTTGTAACTCAAAACAGGAACTACGGAATAAACGGAGACTGGCAAAGGACGAGGTGACGATGCGCGTCGGGAATGGTTCCAAGGTCGATGTGATCGTCGTCGGCACGCTACCTCTGCATCTACCCACGGGATTAGTTTTAAACCTCAATAATTGTTATTTAGTGCCAGCTTTGAGCATGAACATTGTATCTGGATCTCGTTTAATTCGAGATGGCTACTCATTTAAATCTGAGAATAATGGTTGTTCTATTTATTTGAGAGATATGTTTTATGGTCATGCCCCGCTGGACGATGGTTTATTTTTGATGAATCTCGAACGTGATGTTACACATGTTCATAGTGTGAATACCAAAAGATGTAAAGTTGATAACGATAGTCCCACATACTTGTGGCACTGCCGCCTTGGTCACATTGGTGTCAAGCGCATGAAGAAGCTCCATGCAGATGGACTTTTGGAGTCTCTTGATTACGAATCATTTGACACGTGCGAACCATGCCTCATGGGTAAGATGACCAAGACTCCGTTCTCCGGAACAATGGAGCGAGCAACCAACTTATTGGAAATCATACATACCGATGTGTGTGGTCCAATGAGTGTTGAGGCTCGCGGAGGATATCGTTATGTTCTCACTCTCACTGATGACTTAAGTAGATATGGGTATGTCTACCTAATGAAACACAAGTCTGAAACCTTTGAAAAGTTCAAGGAATTTCAGAGTGAAGTCGAGAATCAACGTGACAGGAAAATAAAATTCTTACGATCAGATCGTGGTGGAGAATATTTAAGTCACGAATTTGGTACACACTTAAGGAAATGTGAAATAGTTTCACAACTCTCGCCGCCTGGAACACCTCAGAGAAATGGTGTGTCCGAACGTCGTAATCGCACTCTATTGGATATGGTGCGATCTATGATGTCTCTTACCGATTTACCGCTCTCATTTTGGGGTTATGCTTTAGAGACTGCCGCATTCACTTTAAATAGGGCACCGTCTAAATCCATTGAGACGACACCGTATGAATTATGGTTTGGGAAGAAACCTAAGCTGTCGTTTCTAAAAGTTTGGGGATGCGATGCTTATGTCAAGAAACTTCAACCTGAAAAGCTCGAACCCAAATCGGAAAAATGCGTCTTCATAGGATACCCTAAGGAAACTATTGGGTACACCTTCTACCACAGATCCGAAGGCAAGATCTTCGTTGCCAAGAACGGGTCCTTTCTAGAGAAGGAGTTTCTCTCGAAAGAATTGAGTGGGAGGAAAGTGGAACTTGATGAGGTGATAGTCACCCCTTCCGAGTCGGAAAATAGCGCAGCGCGGGAAAATGTTCCTGTGGTGCCTACACCGACGGGGGAGGAAGTTAATGATGATGATCATGAAGCTTCGGATCAAGTTGCCACTGAACTTCGTAGGTCCACAAGGACACGTTCCGCACCAGAGTGGTACGGCAACCCTGTCCTTGAAATCATGTTGTTAGACAACGGTGAACCTTCGAACTATGAAGAAGCGATGGCGGGCCCGGATTCCGACAAATGGCTAGAAGCCATGAAATCCGAGATAGAATCCATGTATGAAAACAAAGTATGGACTTTGACTGACTTGCCCGATGAGCGGCGAGCCATAGAAAACAAATGGATCTTTAAGAAGAAGACGGACGCAGATGGTAATGTGACCATCTAAAAAGCTCGACTTGTCGCTAAGGGTTATCGACAAGTTCAAGGGGTTGACTACGATGAGACTTTCTCACCCGTAGCGAAGCTGAAGTCCGTCCGAATCATGTTAGCAATTGCCGCATACTATGATTATGAGATATGGCAGATGGACGTCAAAACGGCATTCCTTAACGGCTTCCTTAAGGAAGAGTTGTATATGATGCAGCCGGAAGGTTTTGTCGATCCTAAGAATGCTAACAAAGTATGCAAGCTCCAACGCTCAATCTATGGGCTGGTGCAAGCATCTCGGAGTTGGAACATTCGCTTTGATGAGATGATCAAAGCGTTTGGGTTTACACAGACTTATGGAGAAGCCTGTGTTTACAAGAAAGTGAGTGGGAGCTCTGTAGCATTTCTCATATTATATGTGGATGACATATTATTGATGGGAAATGATGTAGAATTATTGGAAAGTATAAAGGCCTATTTGAATAAGTGTTTTTTCAATGAAGGACCTTGGAGAAGCTGCTTATATATTAGGCATCAAAATCTATAGAGATAGATCAAGACGCCTCATTGGTCTTTCACAGAGTACATACCTTGACAAGATATTGAAGAAGTTCAGTATGGATCAGTCCAAGAAGGGGTTCTTGCCTGTATTGCAAGGTGTGCAATTGAGCACGGCTCAATGCCCGACCACGGCAGAAGATATAGAACAGATGAGTGTCATCCCCTATGCCTCGGCCATAGGGTCTATTATGTATGCCATGCTGTGTACCAGACCTGATGTAAACCTTGCCGTAAGTTTGGTAGGAAGGTACCAAAGTAATCCCGGCAAGGAACACTGGACAGCGGTCAAGAATATCCTGAAGTACCTGAAGAGGACTAAGGATATGTTTCTCGTTTATGGAGGTGACGAAGAGCTCGTCGTGAAGGGTTACGTCGACGCTAGCTTCGACACAGATCTGGATGACTCGAAGTCACAGACTGGATACGTGTATATTTTGAATAGAGGAGCAGTAAGCTGGTGCAGTTGCAAGCAGAGCGTCGTGGCGGGATCTACATGTGAAGCGGAATACATGGCAGCCTCGGAGGCAGCACAGGAAGCAGTCTGGATGAAGGAGTTCATTACCGACCTAGGGGTGATTCCCAATGCGTCGGGCCCGATGACTCTCTTCTGTGACAACACTGGAGCTATTGCCCTTGCGAAGGAGCCCAGGTTTCACAGGAAGACCAGGCATATCAAGCGTCGCTTCAACTCCATTCGTGAAAGTGTTCAAAATGGAGACATAGATATTTGTAAAGTACATACGGACCTGAATGTAGCAGATCCGTTGACTAAACCTCTCCCTAGGGCAAAACATGATCAACACCAGGACGCAATGGGTGTTCAATTCATCACAATGTAACTAGATTATTGACTCTAGTGCAAGTGGGAGACTGTTGGAAATATGCCCTAGAGGCAATAATAAATGGTTATTATTATATTTCTGTGTTCATGATAATAGTCTATTATTCGTGCTATAATTGTATTGTCCGGAAATCGTAATACATGTGTGAATACATAGACCACAACCTGTCCCTAGTAAGCCTCTAGTTGACTAGCTCGTTGATCAACAGATAGTCATGGTTTCCTGACTATGGACATTGGATGTCATTGATAACGGGATCACATCATTAGGAGAATGATGTGATGGACAAGACCCAATCCTAAGCATAGCATAAAAGATCGTGTAGTTTCGTTTGCTAGAGCTTTTCCAATGTCAAGTATCTTTTCCTTGGACCATGAGATCGTGCAACTCCCGGATACCGTAGGAGTGCTTTGGGTGTGCCAAACGTCACGACGTAACTGGGTGACTATAAAGGTGCATTACGGGTATCTCCGAAAGTGTCTGTTGGGTTGGCACGGATCGAGACTGGGATTTGTCACTCCGTGTGACGGAGAGGTATCTCTGGGCCCACTCGGTAATGCATCATCATAATGAGCTCAATATGACTAAGGCGTTAGTCACGGGATCATGCATTGCGGTACGAGTAAAGAGACTTGCCGGTAACGAGATTGAACAAGGTATTGGGATACCGACGATCGAATCTCGGGCAAGTAACATACCGATTGACAAAGGGAATTGCATACGGATTGATTGAATCCTCGACACCGTGGTTCATCCGATGATATCATCGTGGAACATGTGGGAGCCAACATGGGTATCCAGATCCCGCTGTTGGTTATTGACCGGAGAGGCGTCTCGGTCATGTCTGCATGTCTCCCGAACCCGTAGGGTCTACACACTTAAGGTCCGGTGACGCTAGGGTTGTAGAGATATATGTATGCGGAAACACGAAGGTTGTTCGGAGTCCCGGATGAGATCCCGGACGTCACGAGAGGTTCCGGAATGGTCCGGAGGTAAAGATTTATATATGGGAAGTCTTATTTTGGTCGCCGGAAAAGTTTCGCGCTTTATCGGTATTGTACCGGGAGTGCCGAAAGGGGTCCGGGGGTCCACCAAGGGGGTCCACCAGCCCCGGGGGGCCACATGGGCTGTAAGGGGTGCGCCTTGGCCTATATGGGCCAAGGGCACCAGCCCCAAGAGGCCCATGCGCAAGAGATAAGAAAGAAGGGAGAGTCCTAAAGGGGGAAGGCACCTCCGAGGTGCCTTGGGGGGGAAGGACTCCCCCCTGGCCGCACCCTTCCTTGAAGGAAGGGGCAAGGCTGCGCCCCCCCCCCCTCCCTTGGCCCTATATATAGTGGGGGGAAGGGAGGGCAGCAACATCTAAGCCTTGGGCGCCTCCCTCCTCCCCTGCAACACCTCTCTCTCTCTCGCAGAAGCTCGGCGAAGCCCTGCCGGAGACCCGCTACATCCACCACCACGCCGTCGTGCTGTTGGATCTCCATCAACCTCTCCTTCCCCCTTGCTGGATCAAGAAGGAGGAGACGTCGCTGCACCGTACGTGTGTTGAACGCGGAGGTGCCGTCCGTTCGGCACTCGGTCATCGGTGATTTGGATCACGGCGAGTACGACTCCGTCATCCACGTTCATTGGAACGCTTCCGCTCGCGATCTACAAGGGTATGTAGATCCACTCCTTTCCCCTCGTTGCTAGTAGACTCCATAGATGCATCTTGGTGAGCGTAGGAAAAATTTTAAATTATGCTACGATTCCCTACACAAACAACTCCCCTTTGACCTTCTTAGTAAAAAGAGTGGGGTCGATTAGCCCAACTTCAAACCCACGATCTTGTAACAACTCGGTAAGGTGGTCATACCACGCACGTGGGGCTTGTTTAAGGCCATAGAGTGCCTTACCGAGTTGATACACATGATCGGGAAAGTAGGGATCCTCGAACCCGGGGGGTTGCTTGACATAAACCAACTCATTAATAGGACCATTAAGAAAAGCACTCTTCACATCCATTTGTTGCAACTTAAAGTTGTGATGAGAAGCATAAGCAATCAACAAACGAATAGATTCAAGGCGAGCAACAGGAGCAAAGGTTTCACCGTAGTCGATACCCTCGACTTGGGAGTAGCCTTGTGCCACCAATCGTGCCTTGTTGCGAATGATGGTCCCATGAGCATCTTGCTTGTTCTTGAATATCCACTTGGTTCCAATGACATTGTGGTTCCCCGTTGGCCTCGGCACTAATCTCCACACCTTGTTGTACTCGAAGTTGTTGAGTTCTTCATGCATGGCATTAAGCCAATCCGGATCTTCGAGTGCTTCATATACCTTTTGGGGTTCAACACAACAGACAAACGCGTGATGTTCACAATAGTTTGCCAATTGTCTACGAGTGCTTACCCCCTTTTGAATGCTTCCAAGCACATTCTTCATGAGATGACCCTTGGTGGAGAGCTTGGATGCAATCTTGGCGGCATGACGCTCCAATTCCTCCTCGGTGGTGAGTTGAGGAGCGGTCACTTGATCATCTTGAGCGTCGTCTTGAGCTTGTTCTTGATCTTGAACTTGCTCGGAGGAGAGAACTTGACCTTGGGCATCACTTGGTGTGTCAACACCGTCTTGAGCATGATCTTGCCCTTGGTCTTGTTCATGAGGTTGAGAGCCTTCACTTTGTTCTTCGGAAGCGTGTGGGCCTTGGGTTGGTGATGGCTCCACTTGAGTGGAGCATTGTCCTTCTCCTTCGGCCACAAGGGGTTCCTCAATGGGTAGGATAAAACCAACACCCATTCTTCTTATGGCTTGAGGAGGAATTTCATCACCTACATCACAAGTGCCACTTTGCTCCACTTGGGAGCCGTTATTCTCATCAAACTCCACGTTACACGTCTCCTCAATAAGTCCCGTGGATTTATTGAGGACACGGTAAGCATGAGAGTTTGTAGCATAGCCAACAAATATGCCCTCATAAGCTCTAGCCTCAAATTTAGACAACCGAACACCTTTCTTGAGAATGAAGCACTTACACACGAACACCCGAAAATACTTGAGGTTGGGCTTGTTACCGGTGAGTATCTCATATGGAGTCTTGTTCAAGCCCTTGCGGAGTATCTCATATGGAGTCTTGTTACCGATTGATGGCTTCAGCCCAAAAGTTGTATGGATACTTGAACTCTGCCATCATGGTCCTTGCCGCATCCATCAACGTCCGGTTCTTCCTCTCCGCAACACCGTTTTGTTGAGGGGTGTAAGGTGTGGAATATTGATGCTTGATCCCCTCGTCACTAAGAAACTCATCCAAGGTGTAGTTCTTGAACTCGGTGCCGTTGTCGCTTCTTATTGTTAAGGACTTTGCATTGTGTTGACGTTGGGCTTCATTTGCAAAGTCAATGACGGTTTGTTGGGTCTCGCTCTTCCTCTTGAAGAAATACACCCAAGTGTATCTTGAATAGTCATCCACAATCACCAAGCAATACTTCCTACCCCCAAGACTATCAAAAGATGGAGGCCCAAAGAGATCCAAATGAAGGAGCTCCAAAGGCCTCTTCGAGTAAATGATAGTCATGGGAGGGTGAGCCTTCTCATGTAGCTTTCCTTCGATACAAGCACTGCAAGCACGATCTTTAGCAAAACTAACATTCGTTATTCCACGGATATGGTCCCCCTTGAGAAGACTTTGCAAAGATCTCATATTGACATGGGCTAAACGGCGATGCCAAAGCCATCCCATGTCAACTTTAGCCATTAGGCATGTCGCGGTCTTAGTGGGTCGCTCCGAAAAGTTAATCACATAGAGACCGTTCTCCACATGCCCAACAAAGGCTACTTTAAGAGTCTTGCTCCACAAGAGGGCCACGGTATCAATATCAAAGAAAGTGGCAAAGCCCATGATTGCAAGTTGACGAACGGAAAGTAAATTGTATGCAAGGGACTCAACAAGCATGACCTTCTCGATCGTGAGATCATGAGAAATGACAACTTTGCGGAGTCCCAATACCTTAGAAGACGAGGCATCACCCCACTCGACATTGGTGGGCATAGATGGAATCTTGTGCACGTCCACCACCAAGTCCTTGCTTCCGGTCATATGATTTGTAGCTCCACTATCGAGCAACCATGATCCCCCACCGGAAGCAAACACCTACAAGAGATCAATGCTTGGTTTTACGTACCCATTTTGTAATGGGTCCTTTGACGTTAGTAACAAGGGTCTTAGGAACCCAAATAGACCATTCAATATACTCATGAGGAGAACCAACAAATTTGGCATAAACATGCCCATCACTAGCACGGCATAACACATAAGAAGGATTAAAGTCGCTGGCTTTGTTGGAAGGGGTGGCATTGCCCTTCTTGACACCGCCACCCTTTGCATTGTTCTTCTTCTCCTTGGAAGCACCCTCTACCTCCTTCAAAAAAGTTTGCTTGAGAGGAGGAGGTCGTTTGGTCTTGTCATTCTTCTTCTTGTTCTTGGTCTTGGGTGCGAACCCAATCCCCTCCTTGGCCAGAACTTCCTTTTGATTGCTCAAAAGGTCGTTGAGGTTCTTCTCACCTTGTATGCATGACACAAGACCTTTCTCAAGTTGCTCCTTCAACTTAGCATTCTCCTCAACACGATGCACATGCTCACAACAAGGGTTAGTAGCATTTGCATTATCAATTAACACCATATGAGGAAAGGTGGCTTTCTCCTTAGTTAGCTTCACTTGGAGTTGATCATGAGACTCCTTGAGGCTAGCATGAACACCCTTCAAGACTTTGTGAGCCTTGTCGAGAATGTCAAACTCCTCTTTGAGTCTAGCAAGATCAACCTCAAGCTTTGCCTTCTCGGAGTTTAGCACACGAGAAACAACCAGAGCATGATCAAGATCTTTCTTTAACTTAGCATGATCATCGTTGTATGACTCCTCAAGAGCCAAACGAAGACCACGCTCTTCGTCAAGAGCATTGGAAAGATCTGAAATCTCATCGGCATAGTCACGACTATGCCCCTCCATCTTAGAGATGGTATCTTCGTGAGCCTCGATCATGTCATTGGCTTCACCAAGTTGTTCCAAGAGAGCAACGAAGTGCTTCTTGGATTTACCCTTGAGTTTACCCATAAAGGTCTCAAACTCATTCTCCTCCACATTTGTCCCCTCATGTTCATCAAAGCTATCCGTTGAACAAGGATGATTAATGATGGTAGTTTTGATGTTGGGGGTTACCTTGTTGGTGGCTTTAGCCATGAGGCACTTGGCGGTGATGTTCTCATTGGGTGAGTCGAAGAGTGACATCCGTGGAGTCATCGCAATGGCAACGGAGGCCATGGCAACCGACTCACCATCTTCATCATCGTCATCATCCTCATGGTACTCTTCTTGTACCACCAATGCCTTGGGAGGAGTCTTCTTGGTGAAGTTGCTCTTGTTGGGGAACGACTTGGCCTTGTCCTTTCGGATGAGCTTGCCACCATTGTCTTCCCTCTTCTCGTACGGGCACTCCGCAACAAAGGGGCTCACATTGCCACAATTGAAGCAAGTCCTCACTCGTTGCTTGCCCTTTGCGCCACTTGAATTGTTCTTGTTGAAGTTTGGCCTTGAATTCTTCTTGCTCCAAAATTGCCTTGAAGCAAGAGCCATGTGTTCATGATAGGCATACTTCGTATCTTCGAGGTTGCTCTCCTCTTCTTCCTCTTCATCCTCTTCCTCCATACTAACCTTGGCCTTTAGAGCAAGGTTGGGCTTCTTTACTCTTTGAGAGCGAAGAACCGCATTGTCGGCGGTCTTGTCCAAGATGCTCATAGCAACGAACTCATCCAACACTTCACTTGAGGACAAGGTGTGGAAGTCCGGCCTTTGACGAATGACGGAGGACATGGCTTTGTGGTTGGGCATCATTGCCTTGAGGAATTTGCGCTTGATCCAATTGTCATATGTGTCCTTACTTCCATGATCTCGGAGAGAGACCGCGAGTTTGGTTACTCTCCGATAAAGCTCACAAGGTTCTTCATCTTCTTTCATAGCAAACTCATCGGCTTCATCTTGCACCACTTCATAGTTGGAGCGTTGAATGCTTGCGCTTCCTCGATAGAGGGAAACCACTTGGAGCCAAGCATCTTTGGCCACGGTGTAGGGCCGGAGATGAGGAAGATCTTCGGGTGGGATTTCTTCTTGGATGATGAAGAGAGCATTCTCATTGAATTGATGATCCACGACTTCTCTAGGAGTGAAGTTACTTCGGTCATGCGGATAGAAACCTTCTTCAATGATTCTCCAAAGATTAGTGTTCACATGATTTAAATGACGCTTAAAACGATAGACCCAAGAATCAAATTCTACATTCTTCTCAATCTTAGGGACCGGGCCGGCATGATTCAAATGAGTGGAAGGAAGCGGTCCACCATAGACAAGTGGAGGTTCCACATGGGCAAAGATGTCGGTGCCATTTTTACCACTAGAAGAAGGAGCTTTCTCGCTAGTAGCTTCCCCCTTGTCGGAGGTAGCATCCGTCACCTTGTTAGCGGGATCACCCACTTTCAACGGTGCGGTGGAAAGTTTAAGCCCTTCTAGGAATTTATTAAACATGCTTTCGACCTCGGTCGTCATGGAGGTTTTCAATGTGCGAAAAGTCCATTCTGCACCCGAGCTCATATGCTCCCGCATGAACAGTAAAATCAAAAAAAAATCCAAATTTTTTTTCAGAGAAACATTGACAAAAGTTCTAAGTGCCTGCAAAAATTCATCATGAAATCACATTCCTGTAAGGCGTGGCAAAAAAACAAATTCAGTGCTTCAAAATGCGTTTGAAAGTAGCTTTTTTAGAGTACTGTTTTTGTTTTTTTTTGCCACGCCTTCTAGGAATGTGATTTCATGACGAATTTTTGCAGGCACTTAGAACTTTTGTCAATGTTTCTCTCAAAAAAATTGGAATTTTTTGATTTTTTTTATTTTTTTCGATTTTACTGTTCACCCAAGCTCATTTGAGCTCGGGTGCAGATTAGCCGCGTCCTTCAATGTGTCCAATGCCACATTGAATTCCTCACGAGAGACCGCGGTTCCCCCATCTCCCGTAGACGAGACCGGATTCACACCGGAGTGCTCCTCCACACCGTCTACGACGTCAACCATACTCTTCGGACGGTAAAGTCCTTAATAAAGAGAAGAGGCTCTGATACCAATTGAAAGGATCGATATAGTCAACTAGAGGGGGGGTGAATAGGCAACTAACAATTTTTAGCTTTTCTTTACCAATTTAAACTTTGCATCAAAGTAGGTTGTCTAGATATGCAACTAGATGAGCAACCTATATGATGCAATAACAATAAGCACACACGCAAGCAAGAGATAAAGCACAAATAAGCTTGCACAAGTAAAGGCACAAGATAACCAAGAGTGGAGCCGGTGAAGACGAGGATGTGTTACCGAAGTTCCTTCCCTTTGAGAGGACGTATGTCTTCATTGGAGCGGTGTGGAGGCACAATGCTCCCCAAGAAGCCACTAGGGCCACCGTATTCTCCTCACGCCCTCACACAATGCGAGATGTCGTGATTCCACTATTGGTGCCCTTGGAGGCGGCGACCGAACCTGTACAACAAGGTTGGGGCAATCTCCACAACTTAATTGGAGGCTCCCAACGATACCATGAAGCTTCACCACAATGGACTATGGCTCCGCGGTGACCTCAACCGTCTAGGGTGCTCAAACACCCAAGAGTAACAAGATCCACAAGGGATTAGTGGGGGATTCAAATTTCTCTTGGTGGAAGTGTAGATCAGGGCCTTCTCAACCAATCCCTAGAGAATCAACAAGTTTGGTTGGCTAGGGAAGGAGATCGGGCGAAAATGAAGCTTGGAACAACAATGGAGCTTGGAGGTAGAAGAGGTGGTCAACTAGAGGAGGAAGACACCCCTTATATAGTGGAAGAACAAATCCAACCGTTATCCACCAACTCAGCCTGCGCAGCGCGGTACTACCGCACCTGAGGCGCGGTACTACCGCAAAGGCACACGGTACTACCGCAGGGGCACGCGGTACAACTGCCCACGCAGCAGAGACCAGAACAGCCACACATGCACTAAAGCAGAGGGCGGTAGTACTGCTGGCACGGTACTACCGCTCCCCCTTGCGGTACTACCGCAAGGCAGGGGCTGTCCAGGGATGGGAAGGCACGGATATAAAAAATTACATCTGTGGCTACTTCCGCAGAGTTGGAGTCGATGCAAAAACCCGACGCGATAGTACCGTAAGTCAGCAGCGGTACTACCGCGCGAGGCGCGGATGTAAAAAATTACATCCGCCCCTTACTGTCGCATACTTGCGGAACTAAGTCGGAGACCACGGTACTATCGCACCAGCGGGCGGTACTACCGCTCTAAGGAGCAGTACTACCGCAAGCCCTAGTTCAGCAGGCAAGAGCAATATTTGCATAGACAAGGAAAACATAGGATACTCCAAAGGCTAGAGGAAAGGAGGTGCAAAGGAAGATGTGTACGTGATGAATCCACCCAACCTTTCCAACGCGGACCCCCTCTTAATAGTACGGCTTCCCGACGACTCAATACCACCAAAAAGAAACGAAGAGAAACGCCGTCTTCTATAGCCTTCGAGGGGAACCCAATCATCTTGTGCCTAGTCAATATATCTGAAATATTCGATGCACATGATTAGTCCACAAAAGCATTGTCATCAATCACCAAAACCAACTAAGGGATAAAAAATGCCCTTACAGATGGGCTGGAGCTTAAATGTACTTTTAGAAGGGTCTTCTTTGATGAGCTTATGCTACAATGGTTTGATCTAGTCAATGTTCTCAAAATGACAAATTTTAGTCAGGAGGATGATGCCTTGATCTGGAAATATGAGTCTAAAGGAATTTATTCCTCTAAATCTCTGTATGCAATAGTTAACTTTAGAGGGATCCAACCTGTATACTTGCCCGCTGTCTGGAGTGTCAAAGTGCCTCCCAAGATTCAGGGCTTTTTATGGTTGTTTTCCCAAAACAAGATTATGACTTGTGATAATCTCAGGAAACGAGGGATAGCCAAACCACTAGAATGTGTTCACTATAAAGAAATAGAATTTGTTTATCATTTGTTTTTTGAATGTATTGTGGCTAGAGTGATCTGGCAAGTAGTGGAGCATGTTTTTCAGATCTCTGTTGATGGTTTTGAATCCATTGCAAAGAACTGGCTTTGCAATAAGAAATGTTTGCATCTGAACGTAGTGAATTCAGCAGTCCTGTGTGGGCTGTGGAATTTCAGAAACTCGATAATTTTTAATAGATGCTCCTGGATATCTGTGAAACAGGTCTTGGGTCAGGTGTTTCGATACTTAAAAGACTGGACCAAGCTATTCCAAGATCTCCAGGGAGGTCTGATCCAAGAGTTCCAAAACTTGCTCTTGGAACACTTGAAGGGACCTCTAGCGCTGGAACCTGGGTCAACAGCTGCTGTAAATGGCTTGGAGATGTTTTTTGGAAGGCAGTAGTGAAAGGCGCCGAACATGGAGGGAGGACCGCGCTGGAGTACCAGAAGATGCACCCTCAGGAAGCAGATTGTA
Source organism: Triticum aestivum (assembly GCF_018294505.1). Lineage (NCBI taxonomy): Eukaryota > Viridiplantae > Streptophyta > Magnoliopsida > Poales > Poaceae > Triticum > Triticum aestivum. The sequence continues at coordinate 441,509,862 of NC_057808.1, forward strand.
TACATGTGGTGTTCTCCGGCTGGTGACTCATCTCATATTACTGCTGTGGGAGGGGGGGGTGCTATGCTTCAAGGCTTTTTTAGTTTATCCCCCTAGCCATAAGGATCTGTAATAATTAGACTCCTCAGATTCGCTGGGCAAATAGACTTGTTTTACTTTTCCTCGTTGGTTTGAACTTGAGATGTAACGTCGTGGTTTCTTTCTATATGAAATGGAGCCGGGGTTGTTGCCCCTGATCATCAAAAAAAATAAGATATTTATTCCATAATCACAGGATTACAATCGGAAGCGACAAGTTCGGCAGCACAAGTAGGGGGGTGGTTAAGTCAGCATGCAGTGCTATCCCCGCTACACCCATAGTTCGCTAAACAATCTGCAACCCTATTTTGTTCACGAGTAATATTAATCGGAGTAAACAACCTATCTTCCATCTGAGAGATTGATCTCATAAATCAAATGGCCATACGCTAAGGTGTCTAAAGATCCGTCCATAATCGCTGATAAAAGCGTTGGAGCAGTCAAAACTAGATTGAAACTAGTAGGGGAGTCCAATGTATCGGCAAGTCAATGCCTTCCCATGTAACTCAAACTCAAGAGCATCGTTACAGTAGAAGAGACATTTGTATGCCGCAAAGATAACATAGTCCTTATCGTCTCCCATAATCATGGCAGAGCCTGCTGAACCGTCCTCTTGACAAAAGGAGCCGTCCACTGACAATGCCATCCAGCCAGGCGGTTCGAGTGAAACAAATTGATCAAGTATTTAAAAAAAGTTAATCAAACATTTGAAAATATGTTGAACAAGTGTTTACAAAATGTTAAGCAAGTTGGAAAATGTTAAATGTTTATAGAAAAAGTGTTGACCATGTATTAAAAAATGATGAAAAAAATGTGATCATGTATATAAAAATGTTAATCAAATATTTGAAAGAATATGTTGAAAAATTATTTGAGAAATGTTAAAGTGTACAAAAAAATATTGACCATGTATTAAAAAAATGATGAAACTATTTGATCATGTATATAAAAAATGTTAATCAAATATTTAAGAAAACATTGAACAAGCATTTGAAAAATGTTAAATTGTGTTTAGAAAAAATGTTGACTGTCTGTTAAAAAAATGTTAATATTGCATTTTAAAAATGTTAATCAAACATTTGAAAATTGTTAAATGTAAATAGAATTTTTTTTTTACCATGTATTAGAAAAATGATAATCTTGTACTTGAAAAATGTTAATCAAGCATTTCAAAAACTTTAAAGTGTGTATTGGAAAAATGTTAACCATATATTGAAAAATTGTTAATCTTATATTTGAAAATATTGCTCAAGCATTTGAAAAATACTTAGAATGTGTATAGAAAAAATGTTGACTGTGTAATAA
>NC_057808.1:441511501-441518550 GCF_018294505.1 Triticum aestivum
AAAAGAAAAAGAAAAACAACCCGAATAAAATAGAAGAAATGGAGAAAGAAAATAAAAAAATTGAGAAAGAAGCGAAGAAAAATCGATGAAAAACAAAGAAAACAAAAAAAACCAAAAAGCAATGAAAAAGCTAACATAGCTTGCAAAAACGTCTTACATTGTAGGACGGAGGAAGTAGTTTTTGTAACTGAGACTATTCTGCAAACGAAAAACAGAATATAGAACATACTCAGAGATAATGACTACTAAGCAACACACGATACATACATATTTCCTTCTTTTGAAAATGACATTGCTAACTTGTTCAGCCATACATTTTACAATAGGTTCGATTCATCTAATGTATTGTTTCCTTCGAGAGCATTTCGATACAGCTAAAACTACAGATTTATTTCATCGTCCCTCTATCTCAGTAAGAGTAAAACTGTTCACGGATGTCTGGACATCAGTTCTGATTTGATTCATTGCAGCACTTCGTCTTGCAAAGTAGGCGGGGAGATTGGGGGATGTAAGTGGGGTGCTCCCGTTCTCTAGGACAAACACAACAGATGACATGAGCGGCCTATCATCGGGGTTCTCCTGGACACACAAGAGTGCTACATGGATGCAAAGCAGAATTTCATCTGGTGAAGTATCTAAGATAGATGAGTCCGGCAGCTCATTGGCCCTATCTTCCTTCCACATATTCCATGACTGAAACAACCAAAAACATCATATCAGTATTAATTTTCAATATCCAACAAAAAATGCTTGTATTTGATCCACTTTTCGTAACAAAATTTGACAGAATTCAAGTGTACTCACATATACTGTGAGGCTAGGGAATCCCATGGTTTCACTAATGGAGTTTCTCCTTATACCAGTTACAACCTCCAGTAGTAACACGCCGAAACTGTAGACGTCAGACTTGGTAGAGAAGACACCTTCCATTGCATACTCAGGAGCCATGTAACCACTGTTTGATCATTTTAATTACAAGAGGTGTCTAATGGGAGTTAAACTTGCTGAAAAAACAATATGGGTTTTTAAATAGATACTCACTATGTTCCAACAACGTGTTGGGTATTCGCATTTTCCAAGTTCTCGCCAAAGATCCTCGCCATACCAAAATCTGCTATCTTGGGTTTAAAATCTGCATCTAACAAAACATTTGCAGCTTTGAGGTCTCTATGAATTATGGTGAACCTTGAGTCTTCGTGAAGATACCGAAGTCCCTTTGCAACCCCTTTGATTATACGAAAGCGTGTCGCCCAATCCAACAACAATTTTCTCGACTCATCTAAAAACAGAAACAAATGTAAGAAACAAATTCAAGTTGTCATAGAAATCATGGTTTGTTATTAGAATACACACCAAAAAGGGTAGCATCTAAGCTCTTATTTGGCAGATACTCGTATATCAGGAGCTTTTCATGTCCCTCACTGCAGCATCCAAGAAGTCGAACCAAGTTTCTATGTTGCAATTTGGCAATTAGAATTACTTCATTCCTAAATTCCTTTGTTCCTTGTTGAGAATCTCTACTTAGCCTCTTGATTGCAACTTCTTGACCACCTAACATTCCCTACAGAAATATAGTGAAAATCTCATACTTGACTTTGTAGTATGAAAAAATTAGCTCTCTTTATTAGAATTAATCCTAGGAAAGAACATATTTAATAAGTTACCTTGTATACTTTACCAAAGCCTCCCCGTCCAATCATGCATGTTTCAGAGAAATTGTTGGTTGTGAAAGCAATTTCTTCTAATCTTACAAATGGAAATTCTTGATCATGGGGAGAGTTTTCTTCTTCAAATTCATCGGACATACTCAGACCCTCCAACCTTATATTCTTTTGTGTTGTCCCTTTCTTGTTCTTGCCTGCTCCCATAATGTTAAAAGTGACTACATCTCTAATGAGAACATCACAAAAATATGAAATAATAAAGTTATATTTGACCCCTAGAACTATTGATGTTTGTATATTATTTCCTAATTTATGAACTCATGGAACTAGAGGAAATAACCCACGAGGCACATCTACCACCCAGCCACCCACTCCCCTAGAAAAACACAGACACAACCCTCAGTCCACAGATGTTGGTATGTTTCTCAGCCCCACGATAACCAGTATCTCTATTGTTGCGATTGCATGAATATGAAAAGCGCACGAAGCGAATGTGGTCTTTATAACATGTGGAATCCACATTATCCATCACTACATCACCACAAATAGTAGCTAAATCCTGCTCTAAACCGTCTACAAAATTATTTGATCTAGTTTCCATTCATGTGTTAGAGGATTTTGTAATCTAAGGGTATATTGCGGTAGTAGACGATGTAGTCCAAGTTTAGGCGGTGACACATACTCTCTCAAAAACCGGCCAATATAACCTTCTACTAAACAGAGTTAACTAAACGTACCTTTGAATTTTAACCATGCAAGGGAGATGCATATGAGTAATAGAACACCAGAGCCTACAACTGGAAGCACAATCCTCACTGCATTGCTCTTTATTCTTTTACCTGTGCAACAAATTCATATACAAGAAAGATGTTTTATTATTTCTCAGTTGAATGAGAAATAAGTCAAATAACCCTTTCTCAGTCATGGCGAACAACCATCAAACTTTAACATGATATTTGTGCAACTACCAGAGGGATGAAAAAATCTTGATCCAATGGCTGTTGTATTGACCAAGAAATAACTATTTCTAGTGAGGACTAAGCGATGGTCCCAAATGAGTGATAGAACTAGAAACATGTTATTGACAACAAAACAACTGGTAGAAAGAGAGAGAAATGGCAAAACCAATATGATAAAGAGGGAGAAACTGAGATCTAGTACCTTTGGTTGCAGCCATGCCTGCACGTCGAAGATAGAGTGTCTCGCCGGTGAGCTCCCCAACCTTTCCCGTATCTATTAACTCCCCAGACCACACCAAGCACCTCGTCACGTGTCCTTCGAACCTGCTGCTGCTCAGGTTGGCGAACACATATGCCACACAGGAGCAATTGCGGCTACACTCCGCCGCACACTCCTCAATTTTACTCCTCCCTCCAGCAATAAACAAAAACCCATCAGGTGACTTCATCCCCGGCAAGGCCACGAAGCCGTCACTGCACCCTTGCAGTGCCTCCTTCCGTCGGCACCCCGCCGAGTATCTGCCACTAGTCCACTCCTCCATGCTACTCGGCTCAAAGCCATCAAGACACCTGCATGTTGGCACGGTGGGTGCCTCGGCCGTCTCGTCACAGTAGCCATACGAGCCGCAATAACTGTAATGGTTGCATTCAGCGGATGGAAACTTCGAGAGGACAACCCATGTTGATGACTTACTGCTCCAGCTTTGGATCTGAAACTCACCATAGTAGGTTAGCACCATCCTGGTGCGTGGGGCGCCGTCGGAGAGGCTATAAGTGACGTATGCCTCATCGTCATTGTTTACATAGGCTAGGTAGATGATAAGACCACTGCTATTTGTGGCCCCAAGTAGTTGTTGTTGCCGTAGGCTCATCACTAGATACCCTGTCCAGGGGGCGGCACGAGATACCGGGTGCTCCCCGTCCCACAAGAATGTTTGGAATGACCTGTTCGTGTCGCTGCCATAGGAGAAGCGCCCCCGCGAGGGGTCGCTGGGGCCTCTCCATGATACCAGGCGCTTGGTGGTGGTACGCGTCCTGTAGTTTATGCCGATCTTCATGCTGGGAAGGAACGTGTCTGTGCGTTGGTCGAAGCTCTGCCACAGGATGGTGCCGTTTGACAATCGGATGATGAAGTTACCGGTGTTTAGAAGCACCGCCGTCGGGGTAGACGAGACCAGGCCGGTGGTCATTATGGCTGTTGTCCAAATGACACGGCTTCCGCCACCACCATCAGAGATAACCAGATTAGAGGTGTTGGTGAGGGAAAGCTTCAGTGTTGAGGAAGTTGTGTTGGTGGCCGGGGTATTTTGGTTGGCGACCCACACAACGGTGAGCTCAGGGATGTCGTTGTACCATACGCCTAGGTACAAGCTGGCCGGAGAAGAATTGGAGGGGTTGAAGAAGCCCAAGGCGAATCCACCATCATCGGAGACGATGGTGTTACCAGGGGACAGCGCCCTGCCGGGGACAAGCCGGTCTTGGGAAGCGCTCAATGGCAGGAAGAGAAGGATCATGACCGTGGTGCAGCTGGTGAGAGCCGACCAATCCATCGGCCGATCAGGCCTAGATCTTAGTACTAGTTAAGGTCCAACTAACTAGTTACGATAACTGGGAGCAATTAAGTACTTCCCGCAAAACAAAACAAAAACTAGGAGTAAGTACATAATTATACCAGTCCTTGGTCCAGAAGCAAGCGATGCTTTGACGAACGCAGGTGATTGTATAATGCAATGTTCTTGAAATTCTAGCAGCTGAGACTTCACAAATCAGCTGTCCTCGTCGGAGTTGGGATGCCACCGTCATTGCTTACTGGTCAGACTGGTGACTGAAACATTAAGCTATATAGACGGATAGCTTTTGTATATCAACACTTCTAGTTAGACTGCTTCTTGTGCAAATGCAGCAGTGACTGTATGTATATACAAAGTGATCTTCGCGATATTTTTATAAAGGCGAAGTGTCAGCCTTACTCTGTTAAGCGCCTAATTGTATAGAGTCTCTTTTCAAGAATCCGTACAAGTTCACCCTTCTTTTTTTTGAACAAGACACCAAGATCAACTGTCAATCTGTTTGTTAATCAGACATTCCAGTGTCCATTTGTTGACATGTGGAATCCATCTTATCCACTACTAGAACAGCGTTAATTTCTTGACAATTTGCTGACCGGATCAAGCACCCACATCAGGTTGATAATGAAAGCGGATGACTCGGAAATGCAAAGCTTTGAATTCTCGTTCGAGTTGAGATAGTCTTGGAGTTGATATTTCAGCTGTCCAGGTACGGTACTTAACAGCTTACAATGGCAATGTAGCTGGTGTAAACTAGCTGGTGGAACCACAACACATGGCATGGATCCAAACAGTGTCTTTTGAAACAAGTTTTACTGATTCTTTTCTTTATGAACCATGCACGAGAACTGCATGTGATCGATAAGGAGACCTTGGACGCACTTGTGAGCCGCAATATTTTTTTGAACTGTACTTGAAAGTATAGTGTACTTGAAGGAACCGAGTCTATCTGCCAACCCAGCTGTACATATCACTGTCAGCTCAAACTGGAGCCCCACATGTAACATGTATGAGGCTCATTTTGCAAGTACCAAAATGGGACCTCATTTTCCATTGTGGCTCGAAGGACAGAAGGATATTAGTGAACTTGACATTTCAGATGCAGGCATAGTTGATCTTCTCCCTGATTGGTTTTGGACTTTATTCCCCAATGCCAGATATGCTCTCGTAATCAAATAAGTGGCCGGCTGCCAGCAAGACTGGAATTTATGACTTCTGCGCAACTTGACCTCAACTCAAATGGCTTTACAGATTTGCTGCTACTGCTACCAGAATCATTAGTGTTCTTAGATATCTCCAAGAATTCTCTATCAGGAGTTCAGGACCACTTCCCCAAGACTTTGGAGCTCCAGTGCTGAGAGAGGTTGTATTCTTCGCAAATCTTATCAATGGAACAATTCCAGTATATGTATGTCAACTGCAGTATATGAGAGTGTTGGATCTTTCAGAAAACCTTCTTGTAGGACAACTTGCCCAATATTCAAAAGGTAGAGTTTATGAGGAAGCAGGCTGTTGTCGGCTCCGATCTTGCACAACAAGAACCTGTCTGGCAAATTCCCTGAATTCTTGCAATACAGTCAAATTTTCAAATCTCTACAGGCCAAAAAATCCACAAGCTGCTGGTGCTCACTGAAGACTAGCTTGGGCTTTCTCATTCTCATTTTATCTTTTGCCCTGGATCCATGCTTGTATTTCGTGTTTTCCCGCATTTCACCTGTACTCCGGGATCGAGTGCTCTCCTCGACTTTGTATTTGCTGGACTGTTGCTGCAAAGCCGTAGCTGCTTTTCGTCATGAATATATAGCAAGATAAAATCCGCAGAGCAGCCTAATAAGATGAACCGGACTACGGAACCTGCATTCCTTTATAAGACGGAAAGGTTGCCAGATTGTGAGAGAGCCATTGGTAGGGCAAGCATAGTGATGCATTCTCAGACAGATCAAGCTATCCCTCCGCAAAGTACCAAACCGCAGAGCCCTCGGTGTGCTGTAGAAAGCCCTGGCGCGAGCCATCAGCATTACGTCGAACACCTGCTGGGCAACACCACAAGCCCGGCGCTGCTGATCGGTCAGCCTGACGCGAGGCTGTTCCTGCCACGGCCTGTGTGTCGCTGGATGCCCCGCGAGGACTGCCGCGCCCTCTGGTGATGCCCGGAGGAAGCACGAGCGGGGAGTGGAGGCAGGGGAGGCGAGGAAGTAGTAGTGGAACGGCTGCGGAACCGCCGGAGGAGACAGAGGGCGTGGGTGAGGAGAGGAGCGAGGCTTTTTTTTTTTCTCTTTTCCGTCTCATGAGCCACGGGCCCATGGCAATGTGATAACGAACGATGAAGCGGATTCCTTCCGGATTCAAGAACGCTCTGGGCCGCTTGATTCAAACAGCGTTCACGGAGTCAAAAAAATGTTCACCGGATTCAAGAACAGTTCTTGAGTTCAAAAGTGTTCGTGATTTCAAAATAATGGACATTGTACTATCTTGATAAAAATATTATGATCTTTTTTAATAATGATGAAAAAAAATTGTATTTGATGAACAAATTTTGACTTTGATGAACATTTTTTGAACAAAATTGGTATTCAATATATTTTTTTGAAAAATGGATGAACAAATATTTTATTTTATGAAAATTTCTTTAATCAATGAACAAATTTTTATGAACATTTTTTAAATTTGATAAACAATTTTTGAATTCTGATGAAAAAAATTTAAATCCGGTGAAAAGAAATTGAATTCGATGAAGATTTTTTTACATTTATGAAAATATTTTAAATCGATCAAAAAATAAATGTTCGTGATTTTTAAAAGAAAATTCACAAAAAAAGTGAAAGAAAAAACGAAAGGAAAAAATCTGGAAAATGGGC
>NC_057808.1:441518886-441523708 GCF_018294505.1 Triticum aestivum
CACATATACTTTTACGGAATCATGAATATTTTACAGAATCTGAGAACATTTTTCACATTTGTGAACAATTTTCCAAATCCAAGAACAAATTTCAAATTCCAAAATATATTTTGAAATCAGAAAATAATTTTTAATTCTGTGAACATTTTCTGAAATTGGAGAATAATTTATAAATTAGTAATACTTTTCAAAATCAGAGTGAAATTTTCAAATACATGAATATTTTTTGTAATTAAAGAACATTTTTATATTCATGAATATTTTGACAAAAAAATAAAATTCGTAGCAATTTTTTGGTATCCAAGAACTATTTTCAAATTAATGAAAATTTTGTTCAAAATATGTGACAATATTCAAATGCAAGAACATTTTTTATTGTAGGAACATTTATTAAAATTCTTGAAAGTCCCGCCTCAAGACGGCGGCGCTTCTTCTCGAAAGCCCCCTCCTTATTTTTTTTCTAGGTCAAAATGACTTATATAACAGAAGATGGGCATCGGAGGTGGGCCGAGGAGGGCACAACCCACCAGGGCGCGCCCAGGTGGGTTGTGCCCACCTGGTGGGCCCCCTCTGGTAGTCATTTGCTCCAGTAATTTTTAAATATTCCATAAAAATCTAAGTGGAGTTTCAGCTTATTTGGAGTTGTGCAGAATAGGTAGCTCTGACGTGCTTTTTCAGGTCCAGAATTCCAGCTGTCGGTATTCTCCCTATTTGTGTAAACCTTGCATATTATAATTTATAAGAGAAATGACATTAGAATTACTCCCAAAAGAATTTTTATGCATAAAAATATTATAAATAGCAATAGGAAAACATGATGCAAAATGAACGTTGATACGTCTCCAACGTATCTATAATTTTTAATTGTTTCATGCTGTTACATTAGCATTTTTGGATGTTTTACAATCATTTTATAGTCATTTTATATCATTTTTTGGTACTAACCTATTGACATAGTGCCAAGTGCCAGTTGCTATTTTCTGCGTGTTTTTTACATCACAGGAAATTAATACCAAATGGAGTCCAAACGCAGCGGAACTTTTTGTGGATTTTTTGGACCAGACGACATCCAGTGGGTCGGAGAAGCACCTGGGGGTGCTCCGAGGGAGCACAACCCACCAGGGCGCGCCTGCAGGCCCAGGCGCTCCCAGGTGGGTTGTGCCCACCTCGGGTGCCCCCTGAACCGCCTCTTTGCTCTATAAATGCCCCAATATTCCAGAAACCCTAGGGGAGTCGACGAAAATCAATTCCAGCCGCCGCAAGTTCTAGAACCACCAGATCCAATCTAGACACCATCATGGAGGGGTGCATCATGTCCATTGGTGCCTCTCCGATGATGCGTGAGTAGTTCTTTGTAGACCTACGGGTCCGTAGTTAGTAGCTATATGACTTCCTCTCTCTCTTTTGATTCTCAATATAATGGTCTCTTGGAGATCCATATGATGTAACTCCTTTTGCGGTGTGTTTGTTGGGATCCGATGAACTTTGAGTTTATGATCAGATCTATCTTTTTATCCATGAAAGTTATTTGAGTCTTCTTTGATCTCTTATATGCATAATTACTTATAGTCTCGTATTTTTTCTCTGATATTTGGGTTTGTTTGGCCAACTTGATCTATTTATCTTGCAATGGGAAGAGGTGCTTTGTAGTGGGTTTGATCTTACGGTGGTTGATCCCAGTGACAGAAGGGGAACCGACACGTATGTATCGTTGCTACTAAGGATAAAACGATGGGGTCTATTTCTACATAAATAGATCTTGTCTACATCATGTCATTGTTCTTATTGCATTACTTCGTTTTTCCATGAACTTAATACACTAGATGCATGCTGGATAGCGATCGATGTGTTGAGTAATAGTAGTAGATGCAGGAAGGAGACAGTCTACTAATCTTGGACGTGATGCCTATATAATGATCATTGCCTGGATATCGTCATGATTATTTAAAGTTCTATCAATTGCCCAACAGTAATTTGTTCACCCACCGTTTGCTATTTTTCTCGAGAGAAGCCACTAGTGAAATCTACGGCCCCGGGGTCTCTTCTTCATTATATTTGCCTTTGCGATCTATTTTACTTTGCTTTTATTTTCAAATCTATAATCCAAAAATACAAAAATACCTTGTTGCATTCTATTTTATTTGGCGTTTGATCTATCAATATTTACAACTCTCTCACATCCGTTTGCCTATCTTTGACGCCGTTACCCGAAAGGGATTGACAACCCCTTTAACACGTCGGGTTGCGAGTATTTGTTATTTGTGTGCAGGTGATGTTCACGCAGTGTTGCGTGATTCTCCTACTAGTTCGATAAGCTTTGTCTCATCACTGAAGGAAATACCTACCGTTACTATGCTGCATCATCTCTTCCTCTTTGGGAAAACACCGACGTATTTCAAGCCAACATCACACGTATCAATGGGTCTGTTGTGAATAGTGAAGAAAAATACTCCAAGACCATGCCTGCCATCACGTCATGGTCCTTCTGCTCGACCCCATGCTCATCAATCAGGACCTTAATCCGGTTTTTTCGGGCACGCCACACAGCCTGTCGATGGAAAAAATTTGTGTTGCGGTCTCCTTCTCTCAGCCATGACACTCTTGATCTCTGCATCCATAGCATCTCCTCTCTGTAGAGGAGCTCATTCATGCGATCCGTCGCTTCTCTTATAGTGCGTTGGTCTGCATTCATAGCCATTAATTCCTCCAAGCGTGAACGAGAGTTGTTAATTTCCATTACCACATTATCAAACCTCTTCTTGCCCGAGTCATGAAGGATGTGCATGAGCTTCCCAAGGGCAGCAGCGACATCACCAAGATTTCCCATAGCGCCCGCCTCCCTCCAAGCATTTTGGATCACCTCCGGGAGTGCACCGTCGCGCTCCCACATCACTTCATAACTGCGGCATCGTTTGGATGGCTCCGGCCTATCATGCAAGGCCGAACACTTGAGTAATATCGGCAGGTGGTCCGAGCTGGGCGCCACCAAGTGCACCACCTCGGCCTAGGAGAGAGATCCCGCCAGTCATTGTTTGCCACCGCTCGGTCCAGCCGGACCTTAACATTCGCCCTCCCAGCTTGTCGATTTTCAAAAGTGAATGGGAAACCTGAAAATCCAAGATCACTGAGCTCACAAAGTTCCAAGACATCTCAAAAATCGATCATCTGCCCTACCGACCGCGGGCTGTCCGATAGGTGTTTGAAGGCCCACATGGCCTCGTTGAAGTCCCCGATCACAGCCCATGGCATATCCTCGAGTTGATGGAGATCTCGAAGAAGGGACTACATAAGATGGCAGTCCTACATTCGAGGTTCACTGTAGACACATGTAAGCCTCCATGGGGGCTCATCCACAGCCTCACGCACATGCGCATCAATATACCTCCCATTCATCGATTTTATTTCAAGTTGCAGAGACTCATGCTAGTATAGGGCTAGGCCTCCACTTTGACCAATAATATCAACTGCATCAAACCCTTGTAGACCCAACCTAGATCGGTACTTTTTCATTCTTTATTTTGATTGCCTGGTCTCACACAGAAAAACAATATTAGGGCTATTTGCTTGCACTAAGCTTTGAAGATCGCGAGCAGTTTCGGCACTACCTCCCCCTCTGCAATTCCAAGTGAGAACTCTTATTGTTCCTGCTGGGTATCCACCCCCCGGTCATGTTCGCCTCCGTATCTTGGTCAAGGTCCATGTTCTCCACATGGCCAACAATAGCAGGCGCGCTGGGATTCACCGCCAGGAAGGCCGCAGCTCCCCCATCGGTCAGCTTCGGGCGGGTAGCATCCGCAAGGGGAGCCCCTTGTTCGCCCCCACTAATGTCCAGGGTCACTGGTCGCTTCTTGATACGTCTCCAACGTCTCTATAATTTTTTATTGTTCCATGCTGTCATATTATCATTCTTGGATATTTTACAATCATTTTATAGCAACTTTATATCATTTTTGGGACTAACCTATTGACATAGTGCCCACTGCCAGTTGTTGTTTTTTGCTTGTTTTTTACTTCGCAGAAAATCAATACCAAACGGAGTCCAAACGCAGCGAAACTTTTTGGTGATTTTTTCTGGACAAGAAGACACATGTTGGGCCAAAGAAGTACCAGAGGGGTGCCCCGAGGGGGGCACAACCCACCTCGGCGCGCCTGGGGGCCCAGGCGTGCCCTGGTGGGTTGTGCCCACCTCAGTGACCTCCCGCATCGCCTCTTTGCTCTATAAATACCCCAATATTCCAGAAACCCTAGGGGAGTCGACGAAAAACAATTCCAGCCGCCGCAAGTTCCAGAAACCACAGGTCCAATCTAGACACCGTCACGGAGGGGTTCATCATCCTCATTGGTGCCTCTCCGATGATGCGTGAGTAGTTCATTGTAGACCTACGGGTCCGTAGTTAGTAGCTACACTACTGGAATCAGCTAATTTGCCATCTGCCAGCTCTTTGTCGTCTGCTAGCTGACGGCAAAGAAGCTCTTTGCCATCAGCTACCCAAAAGCAGACGGCAAAGAAAGGGCAGACGGCAAAGAAGCTCTTTGCCGTCGGCCAGCGGAGGGCAAAGAATCTTTGCCGTCCGCTGGCGGACGGCAAAGAGTGAGGTGGCCCCCACCCCCCGCCCGTTTTTGAAAAACTTAACGGGCCACCTCTTTGCCGTCCGCTAGCAGACGGCAAAGAGGCAAAAAAGCGGACGGCAAAGGGGGGCGGACGGCAAAGAGCCTACTACCTAACGGCCCGTACCCCCCGCCCGTTACTCACTTCTTCCCTCTCCCTCGCCGTTTCTCTCCTCCCACGCCGCCGCCCGCCGCGCGCCGCCGCCGCCCCGTC
>NC_057808.1:441526442-441551973 GCF_018294505.1 Triticum aestivum
CTATTAGAGTGTAGGTTGCATGGACGTAATAAAATTGACAAAGTAGATCAACTGATGAATACATACATGGTGAATTATATATATATATTTGTTGTGTGTCTAGTAGCTCTGAAAGTCAAGATGAGTGATCGTGCGTGGATGTACACCGGTCACACTGGTCAGAACAAATGGAGCACTGAATGGTTCACAAAAACCAAGGGGTTTGTGCGAGCCGCATTTGCAAATGGCCAGAGGAAAACCTGGTGCCCCTGTTTACGGTGCGGCAATTGGGAAAAGAGGACAGAGGCTGAAATGGGCAAACACCTGCAGAAGAGTGGTTTTACGCCCGATTATACGGTGTGGACATTTCATGGTGAGTCTGCCCAACGTGACCGAGCTGAGGTGGATCGTCGTCGCACCGACGAGCATGGTACCGGGATGGAAAAGATGGTGCAAGACTTTGATGATGCTCGGGATTCGGACGAGGAGATGGAGGAATCTGCAAAGGCCTTCAATGAAATGTTGGAGTCTTCAAAACGTCCGCTCCATGAGCACACTGAGCTTTGTCAGTTGGATGCCATCTCACAAGTAATGGCTCTGAAGGCTCAGTTCAACTTGGGCAGAGAATGCTACGATGCAATGATGACAGTATTTGGACGCTTTCTACCCAAAGGCCATGTAATGCCTGCAAACCTATACCAGTCGGACAAAATCCTCCGTGCACTGAAGATGCCCTATGATAAGATGCATGCCTATGAGAAAGGATGTGTCTTGTTTAGGCTTGACTATGCGGACTTGAACTATTGTCCCATTTGCAAGTCTTCCAGGTATGTTGTGGTAGACAACGGTATGGGTGAGAAGACACAGACCAAAATCCCCGTTAGTGTTCTTCGGTATATGCCAATCGTACCAAGACTTCAACGTCTTTTCATGGTCGAAGAGACGGCCAGACAGATGACATGGCACAAAACGGGCAAAAGAACCGAACTAGATGCAGATGGGAATCTGATGATTGTACAGACATCGGATGGTGTTGCGTGGAAAAAGTTTGATGAATTACATGGTGACAAAGCGGCAGATCCGAGGCATCCTCGAGTCGGCATCAGCACGGATGGGTTCAGTGTGTTTGGTATGACGGCAGCCCAATACAGTTGTTGGCCCGTATTTGTCTTTCCACTCAATCTCCCCCCCGGACAGATTATGCAAAGAAAGAACATTTTCCTGACGTTGATAATTCCAGGGCCCAACTATCCGGGGGAAAATATGAATGTGTACATGCAACCGCTTAAGGACGAATTGCAAGAAGCCTGGGATAATGGGTTCAAGACATACGATGCCTATAGCAAACGGAACTTCATAATGCGTGTCTGGTACATGTACTCGACGCATGACTTGCCGGCGTATGCGCTATTCGTTGGCTGGTGTGTGCATGGAAGGTTCCCATGCCCCACATGCAAGGGAGCTCTTGAGTTTCGTTGGCTTCAAGCCGGTCGCAAGTTTTCTTGCTTCGACATGCATAGAGAGTTCCTGAATCCTCGCCATAAGTTCAGGAAAGACAAGAAGAACTTCATCAGAGGTAGAGTTGTCAAAAACTCTGCACCACATGCATTGATAGGCCAACAGACCCTGGATCAGTTAAACGCTCTCGAGCCAGATCCCGAGCGTCCAGGGTACTTCAAGGGGTATAATTCTAAGCACGCCTGGACTCACAAAACATGCTTATGGGATCTGCCTTACTTCAAAGACCTCCTTTGCCCACACAACATCGACGTGATGCACACTGAGAAGAATATCGTCGAGGCACTTTTTGGTACATTGTTCGGCATAGATGGGAAGTCAAAGGATAATACTAAGGCTAGAGTCGATCTGGAGGCGCTATGTGATAGGCCGTTACAAAACATGAAAGAACCGAAAGGAAAGCAGAACTGGACGAAGCCAAAGGCATGGTTCAATCTTGGAAGGCCGGCTATGAGGGAAATTATCTTGTGGGTGAAAATGCAGTTGATGTTCCCCGATGGGTATGCAGCGAATCTACAGAGGGGAGCCAGTCTTGATAAATTGAAGATATTTGGTCTCAAGAGTCATGATTGGCACATATGGATTGAGCGGGTAATGTCGGTGATGTTGCGTGGCTTCATCCCTGAGGATGAATGGCTAGTACTGGCAGAACTCAGCTATTTCTTCCGTGTTCTTTGTGCGAAAGAACTATCGCCTGGCGTGCTAGAAGAAATGGAAGAGTTGGCGCCGGAGTTGATCTGCAAGTTAGAGAAGATCTTTCCACCGGGCTTCTTTAATCCAATGCAACATTTGATTTTGCATCTCCCGACCGAGGCAAGATTGGGGGGGCCCGTGCAAAATCGTTGGTGCTACCCAACTGAGAGGATGCAGAAGACGCTTCGACAAAAATGTAAAAATAAACGTAGAATTGAAGCATCGATGACTGAGGCATTCATCACTGAGGAGGCGGCAAACTTCGTGACAGCACACTACGAAGCCAAAAATCGTCATTTGCATAATCCGAAGCCTCGGTACAATGCTGACGACCCTAAAAAGGGTGGATCCAACCTCAGCCTATTCAAAGGGAATCTCGCACCAGCCAGTGTTTCAAATCCAGTATCTTTGGATAACGAACAATGGCGGACCATTTCGTTGTATATCTTCAACAACCTGATAGAAGTGCGGCGGTACATCGAGTAAGTTCTCGGTATATAGTTTCGCAACTTCTATTTCCTTTGAACTGCTCTTATTCCTGGATATTTCATACAGTCGATACGTCGCCTTATTCTCGTATGGAGCGGTGATCCAAAAGGATTCTGTCGAAGAGTATGAGCTTCTCGCAAAGCAAGGTGGCGGCTATCCCGGTTTCATCTCTTGGTTCAAACAAACGGTAATTTCTATTAGACTTGTAGGCTAATTTGTAGGCGGCTATCCCGGTTTCATTCGCTAATTTGTGCGTAATGCAACAATCCTTTCATATTAAAATTGTAGGCTAATTCAGAGTCTATGGACGCCGAATTGAGACAAGTCGCTAATGGTTTTGACTATAAGGTCCGTTCATTTGACAAATACGACATCAACGGGTATCGCTTTCGTACCTATGGCAAAGAGCTATC
This sequence comes from Triticum aestivum, assembly GCF_018294505.1. Taxonomy (NCBI): domain Eukaryota; kingdom Viridiplantae; phylum Streptophyta; class Magnoliopsida; order Poales; family Poaceae; genus Triticum; species Triticum aestivum. The sequence continues at coordinate 441,529,535 of NC_057808.1, forward strand.
TATGGCCGACCGAAAGTCTACAAATTGTTGTGTATCTGCTATCGGCGAAGGAGGTACCGAGTATTATGGGAGAGTTGAAGCAATTTATGAACTTCTATTCTATGGTGAAAACCCACCGAATGTCGTAGTCTTCAAATGTTATTGGTTTCAGCCGAAGGAGACTAGAAGAACTCATGAACATATAGGGCTAGTTGAAATCAACCAAAGCACCCATTTAGATGTTCCTGATGTCTATATTACGGCTCAACAGGCGACCCAAGTATTGTATCTACCGTGGGCCTGCCAAACTAATCCAAATCTGAAAGGTTGGGATGTCGTTTATGAAGTGCCGCCACGTGCTAGACTATCTCCCCCAAAGGAAGAGGATTATGAACCTCACAGTAACCCAGACACATATGAAGGAGAATTCTTCCAAGAGACACGTCTTTCCAAAAAGCGTTTCAAGAACCGCTATACTTCACCCCAAAACATTGAAGTAGACAGCGACAGTGAATCCGACATCACCCCAGAGGAGGAACAAGAAGAGCCGGAACAAGAAGAGGTTACTGCTGCGGATGACCTGTCATTGCTTGACCGATTACGTCAAGGTGGCCTTGCACATGTTGATGCCACTGAACCCTATGAGCCCGTCATTGATTATAGTGATGATGATGGTTATGCATTTATTGATGATACTGATCGAGATTATTAGTAGTGTCAGGTATTAAATTTTTTAATGTTGTACTTGATGATGATACACTTAAGTGATACACATATTATTATTCATGTCGGTCTTTTTTTTATGTTGTACTAATTTCGTTTACTGTTTGTCATGGCAGGTGTTGAAAGATGGTGGGCGCTGGTCGGGAGCGCGCCAAGGCCCCTTCTTCCTCGGCGCGTGGTCTGAGGTCTTCGATTCCAGACGTACCTCTTCGCCGAGCGTTGCTGGACAGTATGTCCACACCGCTGGGCCCTTCTTCGTCCACCGCGGTGCCCAGCAGGGGACGAGGTAGGAAGAGAGGAGGTGGGGCACGTGGTCGCGGGAGAGGAGGTAGGGTGACTGCTAGGGCGCCTTCCTCGCCGCCACCCCCAGCTGTTTCACCCGAGCACGTGACTGCTAGGGTGGACTCGTCCGAGGAGGAGGCTACACGGACTCCGGTCCACGAGCCTCCGGTCCACGGGTCTTGGGCCCACGAGCCTCGGGTCGACTGGCCTTCGGCTCACGAGAGTTCGGCCCACGAGACCCCGGAGGAGCACACGTCCGGATGGGGTACCTGGCCGGATCAGCCCGAGGAGCCGAGTGGCCATGCTGATGATGCCGGGGAGCCGACTGATCTTGAGGAGGAGGGTGGCACCGTCTACCAGCGTGGTGCTACACGGCTCCCGTCCGTGCCGGCGACCCGCGAGCAGAGGTGGTTGATCTTCCCTGATGGGGAGAGGTACGTAAGTGCATTTAATATTTTTGTACCTTCTGCATTCACGTTTCTTCAAATAACTAATGCGTTGGCCTTGTCATGCTGCAGGGGTTGGGACCACCATCATAGTGTCCGCCGGCCCAACTCCGTCCTTGGAGTTCTTTGCCGGCAAAACTTCCCGGGGTTTGTCACGTTGCCTGGTGAGGGTCGGCTTCCAGAGCTTGGGTTGAGCTGGGAGCACTACGTGGCTGCCCCGGCCCCGCCGGATGTCATTATCGACGGTGTCGTGTGCGACACGAGGGCAGACATGGTGATCAGGACGTTCTGGGTAATTTCTCCTTTACACATTTCAAAATCTTCAACTAGCTAGTTATTAATTGTACTAATCAATATTGTCTCATTTGTTGCAGACATTCTACAGGTGTGAGGAGGGATACGAGGAGGACTGCGCAAATGTTATCCAGAACGTCTGCAAGCGCCTACTCCAGAACTTACGGCACGAGGCTCGGGTGCAGGCTGTTCGAGACTACTACGCCTTGCATGGTATCAAGAAGACCAAGCCGGCGTGCCGCGATAAGTTCCTAAGTAAGGAGCAGTACATGAAGGTAATTCTTAAGGCCTTCTACTTAAGTTCCTTCATTTAGTAATTCTTAGCCGTAGCGCTCAAGTTTCTATTTGCTAACTTAGGCGCCTCCGAGATGGTGTGCGGATCGGATGGATTGTTGGGAGGTGTTGGTCGATGAGTGGTGCTCACAAGAATGGCTAGCCCTCCACAACCAGGCCAAGGACAAACGTGCCCAAATGGAAGGTGTGCCACACCATCAAGGCAGCTCCAACTTATATCAGTTCGGGCGCAACTGGGTATGTGGTTTGCTTCATGATTCATGCAATTCATTCATCATGCTAGCTTGAGCCCTTTAATTACTAATTTTCATTGTTTCTCTCTTTCAGGCACGCCACAATAAGGCGGATAAGGTGCCAGAGGTGTACGACCTGTATGCCATGGCCCACACTGGCTCTTTCAAGAAAGTCAAGGCTTTCTCTCAGTCTGACCTCGACGATGCAAACAACTTCACCAACATCTCCTCCCACAACAAGCTCGTGAGATATAGAGATGAGGGGAAGGCGAGGAAAGGGGAGGACTTTAACCCGAGCCAGGGTCCCATTGATCCAGAGCTGGTGATGATATCTGGTGGCGGGAGGTCCCATGGCTCCATAGCCATTGGAGATGGACTTATCCGTTGTCCTAGCACTCTCCCGGAGATCAAGGCGCGCCAGTCGAGCTCCGCTCCTGAGATAAGGCCTCGTGAACGGCCAGTGCAACTCGCCATCAAGGTTAGTGATACGTACTCAGTTATCTTTCTCCATTACATTGTGTGCGCTTCCATCAATGATTACAAATGGTCATGTGAGTGGTGTTGCAAGCTGCTATACAGACTGAGAGAGATAGAACGGAGAAACTTCTGGCGGAGGCGGCGGAGAGGCAGCGGGAGATGGAGGAGAGGACGAGAAAGATGATGGAGGAGGAGAGGGCACGGAATGACATGCAGGCAAGGGCCATGTACAAGCTCCTTGTGGTAAGTTTCTTCTGCAGATTACTTGCTAGTCTTAACATTTGAGTCTCATTACTAACTAGTATGACTCTGTTCTGAAAACCAAATGTGCAGTCTGTGTGCGAGAAGTCCGGTCAGCCCGCTCCGCCGATGCCAGTGATTGCTCCTGGGAGCACGGTGAGTTTAGTTTGAATGGACATTACTTGGTAGTCTTAACATTTGAGTGTCGTAATGCTAACGAGACATTGGAAATGATCTTTGGTGCAGCTTAACTCCAGAAACGCATCGCACGATCCTTCTCCAGGTAGCGGCACTAGCCACCCCTCTCCTACACCTCCCTGATCACGGTAAGTTTCTCTAGTGTTTTGCTTAACAAATGCATAAAGACCTAGACTTAGCTTTATTTCCTCCAATATGCTTACCATAATGACCTAGAGTTAGCTTATTTTCCTCCAAAATGACCCATTTTACCTAGGTTAGCTTATAAATGATGCAGTTCATCCAAGTTAGCTCAAAAATGACCCATTTTACCTACATTAGCTCCTAAATGATCCATTTTACCTACGTTAGCTTTAAAATGGCCCATTTCACCTAGGTTAACTCCAAAATGACCCATCTTACCTAGGTTATCTCATAAACGATCCATTTCAACTAATTTAGCTCATAAACGATCCATTTGACCTAAGTGAGCAAAAACGATCCATTTCACCTAAATTAGCTCTTAAATGATCCATTTCACCTAAGTTAGCTCAAAAAGATCCATTTCAACTAAATTAGCTCTAAAATGACCCATTTTACGTAGATGAGCTCCTAAATGATCCATTTTACCTACGTTAGCTTTAAAATGACCCATTTCACCTAGGTTAGCTCCAAAATGACCCATTTCACCTAGGTTAGCTCCAAAATGACCCATTTCACCTTACTTAGCTCAAAAACGATGCCCTTCACCTTAGTTAGCTCATAAACGACCCATTTCAACTAAGTTAGCTCATAAATGATCCATTTCAACTAAGTTAGCTCATAAACAACCCATTTCAACTTAGTTAGCTCATATATGATCCATTTCACCTAAGTTAGCTCATAAATGACATATACTTCTTGTTCTAGTCTTCTTCTTGTTCTAGTCTTCTTCTTGTTCTAGTCACCTATTTCTAACTTTCTTATTTACCATTTTGCATATTTCATTCACTTGATGGAAGCTAGCTTGCTATGATGGAGTGCTTGCTTTTCCTTTGATGAAACTTTGCATTGTATCTAGCTTGCTATCTTCATGACACTTTGCATTGTAATATATATATGGATGGAACTGTTGGAAATATGCCCTAGAGGCAATAATAAATGGTTATTATTATATTTCTGTGTTCATGATAATAGTCTTTTATTCATGCTATAATTGTATTGTCCGGAAATCGTAATACATGTGTGAATACATAGACCACAACCTGTCCCTAGTAAGCCTCTAGTTGACTAGCTCGTTGATCAACAGATAGTCATGGTTTCCTGACTATGGACATAGGATGTCATTGATAACGGGATCACATCATTAGGAGAATGATGTGATGGACAAGACCCAACTTAAGCATAGCATAAAAGATCGTGTAGTTTCGTTTGCTAGTGCTTTTCCAATGTCAAGTATCTTTTCCTTAGACCATGAGGTCGTGCAACTCCCGGATACCGTAGGAGTGCTTTGGGTGTGCCAAACGTCCCAACGTAACTGGGTGACTATAAAGGTGCATTACGGGTATCTCCGAAAGTGTCTGTTGGGTTGGCACGGATCGAGACTGGGATTTGTCACTCCGTGTAAACGGAGAGGTATCTCTGGGCCCACTCGGTAATGCATCATCATAATGAGCTCAATGTGACTAAGGCGTTAGTCACGGGATCATGCATTGCGGTACGAGTAAAGAGACTTGCCGGTAACGAGATTGAACTAGGTATTGGGATACCGACGATCGAATCTCGGGCAAGTAACATACCGATTGACAAAGGGAATTGCATACGGATTGATTGAATCCTCGACACCGTGGTTCACCCGATGATATCATCGTGGAACATGTGGGAGCCAACATGGGTATCCAGATCCCGCTGTTGGTTATTGACCGGAGAGGCGTCTCGGTCATGTCTGCATGTCTCCCGAACCCGTAGGGTCCACACACTTAAGGTCCGGTGACGCTAGGGTTGTAGAGATATATGTATGCGGAAACCCGAAAGTTGTTCGGAGTCCCGGATGAGATCCCGGACGTCACGAGAGGTTCCGGAATGGTCCGGAGGTAAAGATTTATATATGGGAAGTCTTATTTTGGTCGCCGGAAAAGTTTCGCGCTTTATCGGTATTGTACCGGGAGTGCCGAAAGGGGTCCGGGGGTCCACCAAGGGGGTCCACCAGCCCCGGGGGGCCACATGGGCTGTAAGGGGTGCGCCTTGGCCTATATGGGCCAAGGGCACCAGCCCCAAGAGGCCCATGCGCAAGAGATAAGAAAGAAGGGAGAGTCCTAAAGGGGGAAGGCACCTCCGAGGTGCCTTGGGGGGGAAGGACTCCCCCCTGGCCGCACCCTTCCTTGAAGGAAGGGGCAAGGCTGCGCCCCCCCCCCTCTCCCTTGGCCCTATATATAGTGGGGGGAAGGGAGGGCAGCAAGATCTAAGCCTTGGGCGCCTCCCTCCTCCCCTGCAACACCTCTCTCTCTCTCGCAGAAGCTCGGCGAAGCCCTGCCGGAGACCCGCTACATCCACCACCACGCCGTCGTGCTGTTGGATCTCCATCAACCTCTCCTTCCCCCTTGCTGGATCAAGAAGGAGGAGACGTCGCTGCACCGTACGTGTGTTGAACGCGGAGGTGCCGTCCGTTCGACACTCGGTCATCGGTGATTTGGATCACGGCGAGTACGACTCCGTCATCCACGTTCATTGGAACGCTTCCGCTCGCGATCTACAAGGGTATGTAGATCCACTCCTTTCCCCTCGTTGCTAGTAGACTCCATAGATGCATCTTGGTGAGCGTAGGAAAATTTTAAATTATGCTACGATTCCCAACAGGCCCCACCCGGTGGACCCCCGGGACCCTTCCGGTGGTCCCGGTACAATACCGGTAACCCCCGAAACTTTCCCGGTGGCCGAAACTGGACTTCCTATATATAATTCTTCACCTCCGGACCATTCCGGAACCTCTCGTGACGTCCGGGATCTCATCCGGGACTCCGAACAACTTTCGGGTTTCCGCATACATATATCTCTACAACCCTAGCGTCACCGAACCTTAAGTGTGTAGACCCTACGGGTTCGGGAGACATGCAGACATGACCGAGACGCCTCTCCGGTCAATAACCAACAGCGGGATCTGGATACCCATGTTGGCTCCCACATGTTCCACGATGATCTCATCGGATGAACCACGGTGTCGAGGATTCAATCAATCCCGTATGCAATTCCCTTTGTCAATCGGTATGTTACTTGCCCGAGATTCGATCGTCGGTATCCCAATACCTTGTTCAATCTCGTTACCGGCAAGTCTCTTTACTCGTACCGCAATGCATGATCCCGTGACTAACGCCTTAGTCACATTGAGCTCATTATGATGATGCATTACCGAGTGGGCCCAGAGATACTTCTCCGTCACACGGAGTGACAAATCCCAGTCTCGATCCGTGCCAACCCAACAGACACTTTCGGAGATACCCGTAGTGCACCTTTATAGTCACCCAGTTACGTTGTGACGTTTGGCACACCCAAAGCACTCCTACGGTATCCGGGAGTTGCACGATCTCATGGTCTAAGGAAAAGATACTTGACATTGGAAAAGCTCTAGCAAACGAAACTACACGATCTTTTATGCTATGCTTAGGATTGGGTCTTGTCCATCACATCATTCTCCTAATGATGTGATCCCGTTATCAATGACATCCAATGTCCATAGTCAGGAAACCATGACTATCTGTTGATCAACGAGCTAGTCAACTAGAGGCTTACTAGGGACACGTTGTGGTCTATGTATTCACACATGTATTACGATTTCCGGACAATACAATTATAGCATGAATAATAGACAATTATCATGAACAAAAAAATATAATAATAACCATTTATTATTGCCTCTAGGGCATATTTCCAACAGTCTCCCACTTGCACTAGAGTCAATAATCTAGTTACATTGTGATGAATCGAACACCCATTGCGTCCTGGTGTTGATCATGTTTTGCCCTAGGGAGAGGTTTAGTCAACGGATCTGCTACATTCAGGTCCGTATGTACTTTACAAATATCTATGTCTCCATTTTGAACACTTTCACGAATGGAGTTGAAGCGACGCTTGATATGCCTGGTCTTCCTGTGAAACCTGGGCTCCTTCGCAAGGGCAATAGCTCCAGTGTTGTCACAGAAGAGAGTCATTGGGCCCGACGCATTGGGAATCACCCCTAGGTCGGTAATGAACTCCTTCATCCAGACTGCTTCCTGTGCTGCCTCCGAGGCTGCCATGTATTCCGCTTCACATGTAGATCCCGCCACGACGCTTTGCTTGCAACTGCACCAGCTTACTGCTCCTCTATTCAAAATATACACGTATCCGGTCTGTGACTTCGAGTCATCCGGATCTGTGTCGAAGCTAGCGTCGACGTAACCCTTCACGACGAGCTCTTCGTCACCTCCATAAACGAGAAACATATCCTTAGTCCTCTTCAGGTACTTCAGGATATTCTTGACCGCTGTCCAGTGTTCCTTGCCGGGATTACTTTGGTACCTTCCTACCAAACTTACGGCAAGGTTTACATCAGGTCTGGTACACAGCATGACATACATAATAGACCCTATGGCCGAGGCATAGGGGATGACACTCATCTCTTCTATATCTTCTGCCGTGGTCGGGCATTGAGCCGTGCTCAATTGCACACCTTGCAATACAGGCAAGAACCCCTTCTTGGACTGATCCATACTGAACTTCTTCAATATCTTGTCAAGGTATGTACTCTGTGAAAGACCAATGAGGCGTCTTGATCTATCTCTATAGATCTTGATGCCTAATATGTAAGCAGCTTCTCCAAGGTCCTTCATTGAAAAACACTTATTCAAATAGGCCTTTATACTTTCCAAGAATTCTATATCATTTCCCATCAATAATATGTCATCCACATATAATATGAGAAATGCTACAGAGCTCCCACTCACTTTCTTGTAAACACAGGCTTCTCCATAAGTCTGTGTAAACCCAAACGCTTTGATCATCTCATCAAAGCGAATGTTCCAACTCCGAGATGCTTGCACCAGCCCATAGATTGAGCGCTGGAGCTTGCATACTTTGTTAGCATTATTAGGATCGACAAAACCTTCCGGCTGCATCATATACAACTCTTCCTTAAGGAAGCCGTTAAGGAATGCCGTTTTGACGTCCATCTGCCATATCTCATAATCATAGTATGCGGCAATTGCTAACATGATTCGGACGGACTTCAGCTTCGCTACGGGTGAGAAAGTCTCATCGTAGTCAACCCCTTGAACTTGTCGATAACCCTTAGCGACAAGTCGAGCTTTGTAGATGGTCACATTACCATCTGCGTCCGTCTTCTTCTTAAAGATCCATTTGTTTTCTATGGCTCGCCGCTCATCGGGCAAGTCAGTCAAAGTCCATACTTTGTTTTCATACATGGATTCTATCTCGGATTTCATGGCTTCTAGCCATTTGTCGGAATCCGGGCCCGCCATCGCTTCTTCATAGTTCGAAGGTTCACCGTTGTCTAACAACATGATTTCCAGGACAGGGTTGCCGTACCACTCTGGTGCGGAACGTGTCCTTGTGGACCTACGAAGTTCAGTAACTTGATCCGAAGCTTCATGATCATCATCATTAACTTCCTCCCCAGTCGGTGTAGGCACTGTTGGAAATATGCCCTAGAGGCAATAATAAATGGTTATTATTATATTTCTGTGTTCATGATAATAGTCTTTTATTCATGCTATAATTGTATTGTCCGGAAATCGTAATACATGTGTGAATACATAGACCACAACCTGTCCCTAGTAAGCCTCTAGTTGACTAGCTCGTTGATCAACAGATAGTCATGGTTTCCTGACTATGGACATAGGATGTCATTGATAATGGGATCACATCATTAGGAGAATGATGTGATGGACAAGACCCAACTTAAGCATAGCATAAAAGATCGTGTAGTTTCGTTTGCTAGAGCTTTTCCAATGTCAAGTATCTTTTCCTTAGACCATGAGATCGTGCAACTCCCGGATACCGTAGGAGTGCTTTGGGTGTGCCAAACGTCACAACGTAACTGGGTGACTATAAAGGTGCATTACGGGTATCTCCGAAAGTGTCTGTTGGGTTGGCACGGATCGAGACTGGGATTTGTCACTCCGTGTAAACGGAGAGGTATCTCTGGGCCCACTCGGTAATGCATCATCATGAGCTCAATGTGACTAAGGCGTTAGTCACGGGATCATGCATTGCGGTACGAGTAAAGAGACTTGCCGGTAACGAGATTGAACAAGGTATTGGGATACCGACGATCGAATCTCGGGCAAGTAACATACCGATTGACAAAGGGAATTGCATACGGATTGATTGAATCCTCGACACCGTGGTTCATCCGATGATATCATCGTGGAACATGTGGGAGCCAACATGGGTATCCAGATCCCGCTGTTGGTTATTGACCGGAGAGGCGTCTCGGTCATGTCTGCATGTCTCCCGAACCCGTAGGGTCTACACACTTAAGGTCCGGTGACGCTAGGGTTGTAGAGATATATGTATGCGGAAACCCGAAAGTTGTTCGGAGTCCCGGATGAGATCCCGGACGTCACGAGAGGTTCCGGAATGGTCCGGAGGTAAAGATTTATATATGGGATGTCTTATTTTGGTCGCCGGAAAGGTTTCGCGCTTTATCGGTATTGTACCGGGAGTGCCGAAAGGGGTCCGGGGGTCCACCAAGGGGGTCCACCAGCCCCGGGGGGCCACATGGGCTGTAAGGGGTGCGCCTTGGCCTATATGGGCCAAGGGCACCAGCCCCAAGAGGCCCATGCACAAGAGATAAGAAAAAAGGGAGAGTCCTAAAGGGGGAAGGCACCTCCGAGGTGCCTTGGGGGGGAAGGACTCCCCCCTGGCCGCACCCTTCCTTGGAGGAAGGGGCAAGGCTGCGCCCCCCCTCTCCCTTGGTCCTATATATAGTGGGGGAAAGGGAGGGCAGCAATATCTAAGCCTTGGGCGCCTCCCTCCTCCCCTGCAACACCTCTCTCTCTCTCGCAGAAGCTTGCGAAGCCCTGCCGGAGAGCCGCTACATCCACCACCACGCCGTCGTGCTGTTGGATCTCCATCAACCTCTCCTTCCCCCTTGCTGGATCAAGAAGGAGGAGACGTCGCTGCACCGTACGTGTGTTGAACGCGGAGGTGCCGTACGTTCGGCACTCGGTCATCGGTGATTTGGATCACGGCGAGTACGACTCCGTCATCCACGTTCATTGGAACGCTTCCGCTCGCGATCTACAAGGGTATGTAGATCCACTCCTTTCCCCTCGTTGCTAGTAGACTCCATAGATGCATCTTGGTGAGCGTAGGAAAATTTTAAATTATGCTACGATTCCCAACAGTGGCATCATGAGCCAGGCCTATGCGTAGTTACTATGCATGAGTAGAACACAAAGAAGTTGTGGGCGTTGATGTTGCCAATTCTTCTTGCCGCTACTAGTCGTTTCTTGTTTCGGCGGCATTGTAGGATGAAGCGGCCCGGACCGACCTTACACGTACGCTTACGTGAGACAGGTTCCACCGACTGACATGCACTAGTTGCATAAGGTGGCTAGCGGGTGTCTGTCTCTCCTACTTTAGTCGGAACGGATTCGATGAAAAGGGTCCTTATGAAGGGTAAATAGAAATTGGCAAATCACGTTGTGGTCATACGTAGGTAAGAAATCGTTCTTGCTAGAAACCTACAAACCACGTAAAAACTTGCAACAACAATTAGAGGACGTCTAACTTGTTTTTGCAGCAAGTGATATATGTGATATGATATGGCCAGAAGATGTGATGAATGATATATGTGATGTATGAGATTGATCATATTCTTGTAATAGGAATCACGACTTGCATGTCGATGAGTGTGACAACCGGCAGGAGCCATAGGAGTTGTCTTTATTATTTTGCATGACCTGCGTGTCATTGAATAACGCCATGTAATTTACTTTACTTTGTTGCTAAACGGTTAGCCATAGAAGTAGAAGTAATCGTTGGCGTGACAACTTCATGAAGACACAATGATGGAGATCATGATGATGGAGATCATGGTGTCATGCCGGTGACGAAGATGATCATGGTGCCCCGAAGATGGAGATCAAAGGAGCATGATGATATTGGCCATATCATGTCACTATTTGATTGCATGTGATGTTTATCATGTTTTTGCATCTTATTTGCTTAGAACGACGGTAGCAAATAGGATGATCCCTTATAATAATTTCAAGAAAGTGTTCACCCTAACTGTGCACCGTTGCGAAGGTTCGTCGTTTCGAAGCACCACGTGATGATCGGGTGTGATAGATTCTTACGTTCGAATACAACGGGTGTTGACGAGCCTAGCATGTACAGACATGGCCTCGAAACACACGCAATACACTTAGGTTGACTTGACGAGCCTAGCATGTACAGACATGGCCTCGGAACACAGAGGACCGAAATGTGGAATAGTTTCACAACTCACGCCGCCTGGAACACCTCAGAGAAATGGTGTGTCCGAACGTCGTAATCGCACTCTATTGGATATGGTGCGATCTATGATGTCTCTTACCGATTTACCGCTCTCATTTTGGGGTTATGCTTTAGAGACTGCCGCATTCACTTTAAATAGGGCACCGTCTAAATCCGTTGAGACGACACCGTATGAATTATGGTTTGGGAAGAAACCTAAGCTGTCGTTTCTAAAAGTTTGGGGATGCGATGCTTATGTCAAGAAACTTCAACCTGAAAAGCTCGAACCCAAATCGGAAAAATGCGTCTTCATAGGATACCCTAAGGAAACTATTGGGTACACCTTCTACCTCAGATCCGAAGGCAAGATCTTCGTTGCCAAGAACGGGTCCTTTCTAGAGAAGGAGTTTCTCTCGAAAGAATTGAGTGGGAGGAAAGTGGAACTTGATGAGGTGATAGTCACCCCTTCCGAGTCGGAAAATAGCGCAGCGCGGGAAAATGTTGCTGTGGTGCCTACACCGACGGGGGAGGAAGTTAATGATGATGATCATGAAGCTTCGGATCAAGTTGCCACTGAACTTCGTAGGTCCACAAGGACACGTTCCGCACCAGAGTGGTACGGCAACCCTGTCCTGGAAATCATGTTGTTAGACAACGGTGAACCTTTGAACTATGAAGAAGCGATGGCGGGCCCGGATTCCGACAAATGGCTAGAAGCCATGAAATCCGAGATAGAATCCATGTATGAAAACAAAGTATGGACTTTGACTGACTTGCCCGATGAGCGGCGAGCCATAGAAAACAAATGGATCTTTAAGAAGAAGACGGACGCAGATGGTAATGTGACCATCTACAAAGCTCGACTTGTCGCTAAGGGTTATCGACAAGTTCAAGGGGTTGACTACGATGAGACTTTCTCACCCGTAGCGAAGCTGAAGTCCGTCCGAATCATGTTAGCAATTGCCGCATACTATGATTATGAGATATGGCAGATGGACGTCAAAACGGCATTCCTTAACGGCTTCCTTAAGGAAGAGTTGTATATGATGCAGCCGGAAGGTTTTGTCGATCCTAAGAATGCTAACAAAGTATGCAAGCTCCAGCGCTCAATCTATGGGCTGGTGCAAGCATCTCGGAGTTGGAACATTCGCTTTGATGAGATGATCAAAGCGTTTGGGTTTACACAGACTTATGGAGAAGCCTGTGTTTACAAGAAAGTGAGTGGGAGCTCTGTGGCATTTCTCATATTATATGTGGATGACATATTATTGATGGGAAATGATATAGAATTCTTGGAAAGTATAAAGGCCTATTTGAATAAGTGTTTTTCAATGAAGGACCTTGGAGAAGCTGCTTACATATTAGGCATCAAGATCTATAGAGATAGATCAAGACGCCTCATTGGTCTTTCACAGAGTACATACCTTGACAAGATATTGAAGAAGTTCAGTATGGATCAGTCCAAGAAGGGGTTCTTGCCTGTATTGCAAGGTGTGCAATTGAGCACGGCTCAATGCCCGACCACGGCAGAAGATATAGAAGAGATGAGTGTCATCCCCTATGCCTCGGCCATAGGGTCTATTATGTATGTCATGCTGTGTACCAGACCTGATGTAAACCTTGCCGTAAGTTTGGTAGGAAGGTACCAAAGTAATCCCGGCAAGGAACACTGGACAGCGGTCAAGAATATCCTGAAGTACCTGAAGAGGACTAAGGATATGTTTCTCGTTTATGGAGGTGACGAAGAGCTCGTCGTGAAGGGTTACGTCGACGCTAGCTTCGACACAGATCCGGATGACTCGAAGTCACAGACCGGATACGTGTATATTTTGAATAGAGGAGCAGTAAGCTGGTGCAGTTGCAAGCAAAGCGTCGTGGCGGGATCTACATGTGAAGCGGAATACATGGCAGCCTCGGAGGCAGCACAGGAAGCAGTCTGGATGAAGGAGTTCATTACCGACCTAGGGGTGATTCCCAATGCGTCGGGCCCAATGACTCTCTTCTGTGACAACACTGGAGCTATTGCCCTTGCGAAGGAGCCCAGGTTTCACAGGAAGACCAGGCATATCAAGCGTCGCTTCAACTCCATTCGTGAAAGTGTTCAAAATGGAGACATAGATATTTGTAAAGTTCACACGGACCTGAATGTAGCAGATCCGTTGACTAAACCTCTCCCTAGGGCAAAACATGATCAACACCAGGACGCAATGGGTGTTCGATTCATCACAATGTAACTAGATTATTGACTCTAGTGCAAGTGGGAGACTGTTGGAAATATGCCCTAGAGGCAATAATAAATGGTTATTATTATATTTCTGTGTTCATGATAATAGTCTTTTATTCATGCTATAATTGTATTGTCCGGAAATCGTAATACATGTGTGAATACATAGACCACAACCTGTCCCTAGTAAGCCTCTAGTTGACTAGCTCGTTGATCAACAGATAGTCATGGTTTCCTGACTATGGACATAGGATGTCATTGATAACGGGATCACATCATTAGGAGAATGATGTGATGGACAAGACCCAACTTAAGCATAGCATAAAAGATCGTGTAGTTTCGTTTGCTAGAGCTTTTCCAATGTCAAGTATCTTTTCCTTAGACCATGAGATCGTGCAACTCCCGGATACCGTAGGAGTGCTTTGGGTGTGCCAAACGTCACAACGTAACTGGTTGACTATAAAGGTGCATTACGGGTATCTCCGAAAGTGTCTGTTGGGTTGGCACGGATCGAGACTGGGATTTGTCACTCCGTGTAAACGGAGAGGTATCTCTGGGCCCACTCGGTAATGCATCATCATAATGAGCTCAATGTGACTAAGGCGTTAGTCACGGGATCATGCATTGCGGTACGAGTAAAGAGACTTGCCGGTAACGAGATTGAACAAGGTATTGGGATACCGACGATCGAATCTCGGGCAAGTAACATACCGATTGACAAAGGGAATTGCATACGGATTGATTGAATCCTCGACACCGTGGTTCACCCGATGATATCATCGTGGAACATGTGGGAGCCAACATGGGTATCCAGATCCCGCTGTTGGTTATTGACCGGAGAGGCGTCTCAGTCATGTCTGCATGTCTCCCGAACCCGTAGGGTCTACACACTTAAGGTCCGGTGACGCTAGGGTTGTAGAGATATATGTATGCGGAAACCCGAAAGTTGTTCGGAGTCCCGGATGAGATCCCGGACGTCACGAGAGGTTCCGGAATGGTCCGGAGGTGAAGAATTATATATAGGAAGTCCAGTTTTGGCCACCGGGAAAGTTTCGGGGGTTATCGGTATTGTACCGGGACCACCGGAAGGGTCCCGGGGGTCCACCGGGTGGGGCCACCTGTCCCGGAGGGCCCCGTGGGCTGAAAGTGGAAGGGAACCAGCCCCTAGTGGGCTGGGGCGCCTCCTTGGGCCTCCCCCCATGCGCCTAGGGTTGGGAACCCTAAGGGGGGGGAGTTCCCCCTTGCCTTGGGGGGCAAGGCAACCCCTTCCCCCCCTTGGCCGCCGCCCCCCCAACCCTAGATGGGTTTTGGCCGGCTCCCCCCTCCCAAGGGGTCCTATAAATAGTGGGGGGGAGGGAGGGCAGCAAAAACACAGCCTTTGGCGCCTCCCTCCTCCCCTGCAACACCTCTCTCTCGCGCGCAGAAGCTCGGCGAAGCCCTGCCGGAGAGCCGCTACATCCACCACCACACCGTCGTGCTGTTGGATCTCCATCAACCTCTCCTCCCCCCTTGCTGGATCAAGAAAGGAGGAGACGTCGCTGCACCGTACGTGTGTTGAACGCGGAGGTGCCGTCCGTTCGGCACTCGGTCATCGGTGATTTGGATCACGGCGAGTACGACTCCGTCATCCACGTTCATTGGAACGCTTCCGCTCGCGATCTACAAGGGTATGTAGATCCACTCCTTTCCCCTCGTTGCTAGTAGACTCCATAGATGCATCTTGGTGAGCGTAGGAAAATTTTAAATTATGCTACGATTCCCAACAGGAACAATGTGTATGGATGGAACTTCCTTATGTATGAACAATGTGTATGGATGAAACTGATGTGATATGTGATATGAAACTTATGTGCTAGATATGTGTTGGATATGTGCTGGATATGAAACTTATATATGTGATATGTGCTGCAAATTGTGGGATTTAATAAAAACAGAAAAAACAGACAATATGCAGGCTCTTTGCCGTCTGCCACCGACGGCAAAGAGCCTTTGCCGTCTGCCGCGGACGGCAAAGAAGCCACGTGGCAGCCAACTGTGCTTCCTAGGAGCTGACCCATTTGGTCAGTTTGCCTACAGTGGCAGACGGCAAAGACTTTGCCGTCCGTGGCAGACGGCAAAGAACCTGCCATCTAGTGACGTGTAGATGACATCATAAGGCGGACGGCAAAGACCAAAGGCTCTTTGCCGTCTGCGGCGGACGGCAAAGGTCTGTCGTTAGCCACTTAACGGACTGACAGCGCAATTATTGCCGTCCGCCCTCTTTGCCGTCCGCCGCAGACGGCAAAGAGCCTTTGCTGTCCGCCGCCAGGAAGCAGACGGCAAAGCAGCTGTTTACCGTAGCCTTCTTTGCCGGAGCCTTTTGCCGTCCGCGGCTGACGGCAAAGGTCTTTGCCGTCCGCCTTTCGAGCCTTTGCCGTCTGCCATGGCAGACGGCAAAGTAGCTGTTTCCTGTAGTGCTAGATGGCTTCCTCTCTCTCTTTTGATTCTCAATAAAATGGTCTCTTGGAGATCTATTTGATGTAACTCTTTTTACGGTGTGTTTGTCGGGATCCGATGAACTTTGAGTTTATGATCAGATCTATGTTTTTATCCATGAAAGTTATTTGAGTCTTTTGATCTCTTATATGCATGATTACTTATAGCCTCGTATTTCTTCTTCGAATCTTTGGTTTAGTTAGGCCGACTAGATCGATTTTTCTTTCCATGGGAAGAGGTGCTTTGTGATGGGTTCGATCTTACGGTGCTCAATCCCAGTGACAGAAGGGGAAATGACACGTATGTATCATTGCTATTAAGGATAACAAGATGGGGTCTATTCCTACATGAATAGATCTTGTCTACATCATGTCATCGTTCTTATTGCATTACTCCGTTTTCCATGAACTTAGTACACTATATGCATGCTGGATAGCAGTCGATGTGTAGAGTAATAGTAGTAGATGCAGGCAGGAGTCGGTCTACTAATCTTGGACGTGATGCCTATGTAATGATCATTGCCCGGATATCGTCATAATTATCTGAGGTTCTATCAATTACCCAACAGTAATTTGTTCGCTCACCGTTTGCTATTTTTCTCGAGAGAAGCCACTAGTGAAACCTACGGCCCCCGGGTCTTCTTTTTCATATATTTGCTTTGCGATCTACTAGTGAAACCCAAAAATACCTCGCTGAATTTTATTTGCATCTATCAATCTACTACAATTTTATCTCGTCAACTTGACAATTTATGGCATTGCTACCCGAAAGGGATTGACAACCCCTTTAACACGTCGGATTGCAAGTATTTGTTCTTTGTGTGCAGGTACCGTTTACGTAGTGTTGCGAGGTTCTCCTACTGGTTCGATAACCTTGGTCACCTCACTGAGGGAAATACCTACCGTTGCTGTGCTGCATCATCCCTTCCTCTTTGGGGAAATACCGACATAGTTCAAGCCACATCACTTTTGTCAGGTCCTCACCTTGCGCCACCGATCTGAGCACCGATGCAGGGTTCGTGGTTTTCGTGCTTCACGATTCTAGAAGAGAGTTACCATCAGGCGGCTTCCTGGGTTTGAGATACTCCACTCCAGTGGCCCTAGGACGTCTTGAATACACCTTCAGTGAGGCCCCTTCTCCCTCTCGAATTGGCCAAGGGTTCATAACCATCCCATATTCCATACGTATGCATGCCTGACTCCCATACTTGAGCCTTCTAGACTGATCTGCAGTTAGACCGACCATGGCGCTGAGGCCAGGAGGTTGACGGGCGGACGAGGCCGCAACAGAGCCATAGTACTCCTGATTGGCGCACATGGCAGCATCTCCGGCGTTCACAAGGCCGGAGCCGAGCGGCGGAGGCGCCGTGTGGGCGTCGCCCCGGGGTCGCCAGACCCTAGCATACTGGTTCAGCACCAAAGAAGCGTTTGCATCTTCATATTGTTCCTGGGTGATCGTAGGGTGATTTTTTTGTTTTCTACTACGTTTCCCAACATATATGAATGGTTATGGTTTAATATGAAAATATTTGTAAGATTCATGATCATTACTATTGCCATGCTCATTTACATCCTGTAAAATAAATGATTTATTGTTGTTGATTCATATGTTAAATGGTTATGTTGCCCATCTATGCTAATGTTGATATCATGCTCATATGCATCTCATCATGTTATTTTTCTATGGCTTAGCTCATCACCATTCAAGTTTAACCTGATTTAATCAAACGTGAACAAATCTGTTGGTTGTGTCATGGTGCCACCAAATTGAGCTCACCAGTGCAGCCACACTTGCCTGGATGGAGAGGCCCTAATTCGGTCTATTGTCATGCCTCTCGCCAGTGCCTCCAACTAGGGAAGGTTATGTGCACGCGCTACCCTGGCCTAGTAGGCGGCAATAACCTTGTGTGCCCGAGTCGTGTTGTACCTGGGTGTCCCCATTTGGGACGATTTTGTTTTAGTTTGGCAACGACAGTGGCGGCCGCGAAGGTGGCGGATGTCACGAGTTGACATCGGGGCCACCCATGACATAGCCCAAAGGGAGTTTATCGGAGTGGCCGGGAGAGTGTTATGCAATAGATCGGTTTCGTTGGAACGCCGTTGGTCCACCTGAATGGGAGCACGAGGCCATGAGTTCCATAATGTGGGTGTAGTGCACTAACCTCTGCAGAGTGTATAATCTGTCGATAGCCGCGTCCTCGGTCATGGACACAGTTCGTAGTAGGTCACACTATGGGTCAACCGTAATAATAACCATATTAATAAACAACCCCGGTTCCATGAGAAAAGAAGTTGTTTGACCTTTATGTGGTCATGTGGTGATCACGATGGTATTGTTAATACCGATGTTGGTTGATCATGGGGTGATCGCGTGATGATCACGCTGGTAAGTAAAATTGGTATATATGGTGGTTACGAGATAACCTCCGAGAAGAGTCAGTTGGTCCCAGAGACCTTAAACATCGACCCCCTCTCATGCTAGTGCTAGTATCATCATGTTCATATCATGAGTAAAAAGTACATACCATGCTCATCTCATATTGTTTCAGTTGTATCATGTCATCAACAATGATTAACCTGTAAATGCCATGCTGTTGTTTGTCTTGATCGCTTTGGTTATTGTGAGCTTGCGAGTACATTCAAAGTACTCACCTGGCGTGTCATGCCAGATTGCAGGTCATGCCGTGATTGATTGCTCGTCGAGGATCCCGAGTTTGCGAGCTAGGATTGCGTGCCAGCCAAAGTCCCTACGGAGTGGAGTTCACCGCCGTCATCGCTGTTGTAACACCCCAAAAAAATGTATTTGGTTTTATTAATTTCCTTTTTAGGGGAAGGAGGTTATTTAATTTTTTTAAACCTCTCCTTCTCAAAAACCCTTAAGGCAAGTATTTTATGTGTTCTTCCCAACATTTACTTTGGTCTTGAGGGCTTTTCATTTAGTGTTGACTCAACACAAATATTTTCTTTGGGAAAGTCTTTGAAATCCTTTCTTTTAAAAATAACCATATGACTTATGAATTGATTCTTCCTCATTCAATTTTTTTTTCTTGCCATGACCTAGGTTGAAAATTTTCTTCCAAAACCCCTCCCTCCACTTTGAGTCAAGTCAAATATCCAATCCCAGCAAGTTCAACCCATTTTGATTTTGACTCTATTTATTTTATCCTCAAAACTATTTCTGTCATTTATTTTGAACCTTAGTGATTTACAAAGGAACCACCAGATCCCTTTTGAGTTTTGGTTCCAAACAAACTCCTCTGACTAGTCCTTAGTACCCCCAACCTAGATCCCTCAAGATCCACTTGTCCACAATTCAAATTTTTCAAATTTTGCTTGCTGCAAGTTTGGACCAGATTTGCCATTTTGGGTGAAATTCATTATTTTTCTTCTCCAAAAATTCTGAGATAAATCAGGCAGCCCCCAAATGCATTGAGAGACCACCTCCCCAAAGATCAGCTCCAGAAAAATTTTCCACATGCCAGAATCATTTCATCGAACAGTTGGCATGCACTGTTTCTGTTCAAATTCGGAAAATTCAGAGTTTCGGTGTTGGGTTCAGTCGACAACGTCGTTTTCTTCAGAGCCTCGGCGTCAATCTCACCAGTGCTCGCTCTGGCCTCTTGCTCACTGCTCCTTCTTCTTATCCATCGCGCCGCACGGTCGTCTGGACGGTTGCGAGCGTCGGCGGTGAGCTGGCAGAGGTACACCGCCCCCGTGAGCGGCGACAGCAACGCTCGCTGCGGCCGCCAGAGAAGCTCAGCGAGGTACGGCGCCGTCCAGCACCGCCCACACCACCAGGAGCCTCTACGTGGCCGTCCTCTTCTCTGGACGCGCTGCAGCACCGTCGCCGTGGCCTGAGATGCGCAGAGCGCGCTCTCTGCCGCCGACGAGCCCGTGAGGCCGTTCCGTCGAAGGCCTGGAGTATCGCCCAAGTTGTACCAAGATTAGCCTCTGGATGGGACCAGTAGACCAATCCGTAGCTGCCCAGTCGCCTAAAACCCCCGTTCGACCGCTGCCTCGCCGTAATCATCGCCGGAGTTATCCCGTTCTCGGCAACCGCCTCGGACCGGCTATAAAAGGGAGCCTCGAGCTCGCCTTCGACCCAGCACCACTCCTACACCTCACCAGAGCCACGCCTAGCTACTAGGGAGACCTCAGGGAGGCCTTCTTCCCCGACTCCGGCCGCCCCGATCCGCTTTGGGCTCCGGCACGATTCCCTCTGGTGAGACCACCCCCGCCTCCCAAACCTTGCCAGCAGCCTCATCATGCACCCACTCTTCTAACCCGAGCCCCAATTTGATGGTTGCAGCCCTCCTCGGCGAGATCCATCACCACCCGAACCACCGTCCGCCGGAGTAGAGGCCGCCGTCGACGTGGTGCTCGCCGACGACCAACTCCACCACCCACAGGTGCGGAAGAGCACCATGAGTCCGTAGGTACCAACCACTTCCCCTACCTCGCCGGGGATCGACGTCGGCGGCCACCGCGGTCCTTGGGCGTCGGTGTGCTCTGTTTGAAATTCAAACCTGACGGGTGGGACCCCCTCGTCAGCTTTTTCTCTTTTTTGAAACGTTTTCTGAAAACGCCTTCGGGCAAAATATGTTTTCTAACTGAGGCGTTTTCTGTCCTTTTTATGAACTAGCCCCTGGAAAGTTTCTGTTTCATTACAGATGGGTCCCTGGACTAAAACCTTAATAACTTTTAAACAAAAGATGATTTTGAGTTGATTCTTTTTCTGTCAGCTTTATTTTTCTGTCTAGTATTTTTATCATATTTATTTGAAAAATATTTGGAACAACTTTTATGCACACTTGGTATTTACGTTAGTACGCGTTCTCTTTATACCGTAGATACCGGAGGAGGTGACGGAGCCGCAAACTTCACCGAGCTAGACACCGACTGCTCCGAACCAGGCAAGCATGTTTGAACCTTTGATATGATGAGTGTTTTGCATGTTTGCTTGAATAGTTAGTTCATGGCATGTTTATATGAGCATCAGTGAGTGTTATATTGCATGCAAGGCAACTACCAGTATGCTTCGAAACTTGATGTGATCATTTGATGGGAGATAACATGATCATGTGGTGACATGGAAGGTGGTAAGATGGTATTGTTGAAGCATGTCAGTCTTATGTCAACCGTTAAACTCCAGTGTTAACGTGGATCAAGCCACGTTACCGTCCGTCCCCTTTTCGTGCTGCCACATGTTTTCTGCAAAGAATACAGTTTAGTAAGTTGCAAACCTCTTTCCTCGTACACACCAAATAGAGGGGCCGTGATGAGGGTTCCATGGCCCTGGATTAAAGCCCGTCATCCGGTCAGGGGGCATGGGTGTTTCCGGTTGGGACCGAGAGGGGGGAACCCCTTAGAGCGCGCGATATAAATTTGATCCCATGCTACTCGAGGTTGTGGCCTCCCCGTCTTAAAGTTTTTCTTGAACGTTGCCTAGGGTGATCCCTGGCAGCGGAATGTGGAATGGGTGTGTACTGGTTAGATGTGTTTCTCCCAAAATACCGTAAACGGAACTAGTCCTTTGTGACTACTGAAATCCTTGGCTGTGGTTAAAGAGTACAAACTCTGCACAGTCAAAACCCATCCGAGTAACCATGTCATGGTCAAGGATCTTGGTCAACATATCCATATTAGTATCAGTATCAGTCTCAACGTCCGTCTCAGCGTCAGTCTCTGTGTCAGTCTCAGTGAAAATCCCCGGTGAATAAACATGAATGGTAGACCCGGCTGAATGTTATTCCTGTGGATGGACTAACCAGTTTATTATTACATACATGAGTATTCCCTTGAGATGATTTAAATTCATGAGCTACTTGAATTCGAATAATGAAATATAAGCCCTTTATGTGATGTCGCTCAGACGTCCGACTGTGGCACTCTTGTTATTTACTTTTGATATAAGCCCTTTATGTGATGTCGCTCAGACGTCCGACTGTGGCACTCTTGTTAGTTACTTTTGATATAAGCCCTTTATGTGATGTCACTCAGACGTCCGACTATGGCACTCTTGTTATTTACTTTTGATATAAGCCCTTTATGTGATGTCGCTCAGACGTCCGACTGTGGCACTCTTGTTATTTAATTTTGATATAAGCCCTTTATGTGATGT
>NC_057808.1:441552445-441562434 GCF_018294505.1 Triticum aestivum
TGTCGCTCAGACGTCCGACTGTGGCACTCTTGTTATTTACTTTTGATATAAGCCCTTTATGTGATGTCGCTCAGACGTCCGACTGTGGCACTCTTGTTATTTACTTTTGATACAAGCCCTTTATGTGATGTCGCTCAGACGTCCGACTGTGGCATTCTTGCTATTTACTTTTGATATAAGCCCTTTTCGAGATGTCGCTTAGACGTCCGACTGTGGCACGCACTGTCGTTTATATTTCAATATGAGCCCTTTATGTGGTGTCGCTCTGACGCCCGACTGCGGCATTGTTAATTTATTTTACCTTTCGAGGCGTCGCTTCAGACACCCGATCGGTCTTCAGCTATTTTATTGGGATTTCGGGAGGACTACCGCCTGACTTCCTTTTTATTTATCATGCAGTGCAATTTATTATCTGAGTGCGCATTACTAATCTGCTCATGTGCATCATGTTTGCATTTGTTATATCTTATGTCCAAACTGTCTTGCGAGTACATTCAAAGTACTCACCTGGCTTGTTGATTTGGCCAGATGTTGACGAAGGCGATCTTATGGATGAAGAGTTCGATAGCGAGTCCGACGCCTAGAGGAGTCCCAGTCAGTTCCGTGCGATCCTGGAATTGGTCACTTGTGTTATATATGCTTCCGCTACACCAATAAAATCATCTAGCCTCACTCCGGCGCTCGATGAGCAGTAAAATTTAGGAGTCTTGTCACCCATTTCGCTGTGACATATCCACCACCACTTTTATTACGAGTCAGTAGTTATGCCACCATACTCCTTGTGTCATATCCGCCCTTATGTATTATATCAGCATGCTTGTAATAAATTGTTGAGCAACCTCAGCTCAACCTTGTATAATATTTAGTACTTCTGGATTTCTGTATCAAGGATTTGTCCACCAGTGAGAAGGATTCTTCTATACTGGTTTGATATAAGGGTCGGTTTCTCAATAAATGTTTTATTGGAAACCGGTCCTGACAACCTTGGTACCGGAGCCAAGCTGACTGTAGGAAGCCACTAGGTGCGATCGCTAATAGGTTATTTGCGTAATAAGCGCTAGTTTAACATTTTGCAAACGTAGCAATTTTCTGTTGGTCATCATAAATTTATGATTTGATTATCCAGAATTTTTGTCTACTTTTATAGATGGCTGGCAACGACTGCGAGTCACAGGTGTTCGCCAATGTTCCTGAGGGGTTTATCAAGCTTCTCGTCTCCATCACCAAGCTCGCGATCGGGCCATCGACTCGTCCAGAGTTCACACTCTACCAGCACAAGATCAGCGACAGCGTGTCTATGCACCAGGCCGTGGTGCACTTCAAGGGAGGACATTCTGAGTCACGCCGCTTCCGTTTTGTGGGAAGGGCCATGCCTACGGAGAGGCATGCCATGCAGATGGCTGCCCGTGAGGCGATAGCTCGTCTCCGGGATGCGCTCCCTTCGATGAAGACTCACCGCTACCGCTACCTCCAATGCCACGTGCCTTACACATGTCACTATGTATTCGCTTGCGCTAGGGGAGAGAGAGACGAGGCTATTGAGATGCTTGTTGAGTATCTCAAAGCTCTTGAGGCAGCTTTTGATAACCTCGTGGACGACTTTGTGGCTGCTCGTATGGACTTCGTGCAGGGTTGTTCCGCCAATAGGAGGGAGCTCCTCCATATAGCACCACCACTGACTTACGTCTCGTCCTCAGCATCCTATGCACCTGCCATCCTAGCCACCGCTCGCCGCCTGCCTACCACTGAGGAGTTTGACCGAGTCATTGCTCCTACTCCAGTCAGAGCTGCACTACCTACCGCACCCGCACCAACTCCTCAACGCAGTACTTCACGCCTGGAGCCTATTAGTGAGGAGGAGGTTGAGTCTCCTGCACCACTGGGTCTTACCCTCGGCAGGCCGAGGGAAGTTTTCACCATCTCCGACTGAGTGCGCCTAGCAGCCGTGCGATGTGCCAGCTTGTATGATATGTTTATATGTACATAGGTTTGGTGAGAAGTAGTTTGTGTGCGCATCATGTAGGAACTCGGAGAAGTGCACTAGCCTAAATAACATGTCAGGAATGTGTACGCACATCCTGAGTGATGTATTGTATAATTACGACTCGCGTGTAAGATATGTACTGAGCAGTCCTTCTCCATGCGCAATCAAGTATTTTTCTTGAAAAATCTTGGAGTCTTTAAAAATTCCGCCTTTGCAAAATTATTCATTTTGCCACTCGGTTTTTCTCATGAGTTTTGCAAAAATACCCCAGAGTGGAAAATGCCTCGTCCCTGGACTCGTTCCATGCCAAGTCCGCCGGAAGAAAATTATGGTACCCAGACAAGCCACAATTTCACACAGGGGCAGACAAGTCAGCAAGGCAGTGAAGCAGCATTTTCTCAAGTATGCCGCCTTTATGAGCAAAGCCAGCAGCAGCATCAAGAAATGATGAACCATGTTATCAATATGGGAAATCGTGAACCATACCAGCAGCATTCCAAATTGTCTGAACTACAAAAGACACGTCCCCCAACATTCTCTCACACTGATAGACCTCTCGAGGCCGATGATTGGCTTCAAGACATTGAAAGGAAATTAATTATTGCACAATGTTCGGACCGTGAGAAGGTACTTTATGCACCTCACTACCTCACTGGAGCAGCTGCATCATGGTGGGAAAATTTTCTACACATGCACCCCAATGAAAATAACATCACCTGGGAAGAATTTAAAGAAGGTTTTCGTGGGGCGCATATTCCCAGAAGCATTATGAAGATCAAGAAAAGGGAGTTTGATGACCTCAAGCAGAGAAGCATGACAGTGACTGAGTACAATAGTCAGTTTACTCAATTATCTCGTTATGCCAACGAAGAGCATATGACTGAAAATAAAAAGATGGAGAAATTTTTGGACGGTCTGGCACCAGCACTTAAATGCCAGCTGGTCGTACACACCTTTCCAGATTTCAAAACACTTGTGGACAAGGCTATTGCATTAGAAAATGAGCGCCGCATCTTGGAGGATTTTCGCAAGCGCAAAAGGGACAAGACTACTCATGCTCGCAACAACCGGAACAAGACTGATTTTCAGAAAAATGGAGCGAACAAATCCACGACCAATGTTCCAAGCCCAACCAAAAAATTTCATGCAAGGGACAAGGATTTTACGTATCGCCCAGGTGTTACTTGCTATGCTTGTGGAGAGGAAGGACACTATGCCAAACAGTGCCCAAAACCAAGGAACTCGGCCCCCAAGCCGAACAACGGTGGAAATAATCCAGCTCCCAAGCGTAACAACTTCAACCCCAATAACAATCACAAGAAGGGTCACTTGAACCATGTGACCAAGGAGGAAGCACAGAATGCCCCGGATATCGTACTCGGTACGTTCCTTGTCAACACAATACCTGCCACGGTTTTGTTTGATTCTAGAGCTTCTCACTCGTTCATTTCAAAGAGTTTTGTTTTGCAACATGATTTTTCGATGCTTCCTTTGGAAAAATCCATGATCATCAAGTCCCCCGGGAATAAGCAAATCACTCAGAGTTACTGCCAAGGTGTGGTTATTGAGTTTGAAGGACTAAAGTTTCAGGCAAAACTCATTGTATTGGAAAATAAAGGACTGGATGTTATCCTTGGAATGGACTGGTTAACCACCAACAAGGGATTTATCGACTGCTTCAATCGGACGGTAATTCTTACTCATCATCACGGCAAGACGATAACAGTTGCAGCTCAAGAAAGACCAATGTCACGACAACCAAAGTTGAACAAGGTGGACATTTCAGAGTTAAGAAAAGTTCCAGTGGTGTGTGAGTTCCCTGACGTATTTCCCGAAGAACTACCAGGCATGCCACCAGACCGGGAAATAGAGTTCATCATTGAACTAGCACCTGGAACCACCCCCATTTATAAGAATCCTTACAGAATGGCACCCTCCGAGTTGGTAGAATTAAAGAAGCAAATAAAAGGATTACTGGACAAAGGATTTATACGAGCCAGCTCCTCACCTTGGGGTTCACCAGTATTATTTGCAAAGAAAAAAGATGGGACACTGAGGTTATGTATAGACTATCGAGCACTCAACATGGTCACCATCAAAAAAAAATCCGATGCCACGGATAAATGATTTATTTGACCAGCTCGCACAAGCCAAGGTTTTCTCGAAAATTGATTTAAGATCGGGGTATCATCAATTAAAGGTACGGACAGAAGATATCCCCAAGACAGCATTCACCTCCAGATATGGATTGTATGAATTTACAGTAATGCTGTTTGGACTGAAAAACGCCCCCGAATATTTTGTCCACCTCATGAACAAAGTGTTTATGAAATTTATGGACAAATTTGTTGTGGTGTTCATTGATGATATTCTGGTATACTCAAAGACACCGGAAGAACATGCTGAACATCTTAGAATTGTACTGGGAGAATTGAGGAAACATCAATTATACGCCAAGTTCAGCAAATGTGAATTTTGGTTAAGACAGGTTGGTTTTCTAGGCCATGTATTGACCCAAGAAGGTGTTGCCGTAGACCCAGAAAAAGTCAAGGCCGTACTTGGCTGGAAACCACCAGCCAACGTAACAGATGTACGAAGTTTTCTAGGAATGGCTGGATATTACCGAAGGTTTATTGAGGGATTCTCCACCATAGCAAAACCAATGACACAGTTACTCAAGAAGGATAAGAAATTTGTATGGACTGAAGCGTGCGAGAAAAGTTTCCAAGAACTCAAAAGGAAATTAACAACAGCACCGGTATTGGTTGTGCCAGACATACACAAAAGTTTTGAAGTGTATTGTGACGCATCCCGGAAGGGCCTCGGGTGCGTATTGATGCAAGACGGCAAAGTTGTCGCATATGCTTCCAGGCAACTACGAAAGCATGAAGAAAATTATCCTACTCATGACTTGGAGTTGGCAGCAGTCATCCATGCACTCAAAGAGTGGAGGCACTTTTTGCTTGGGAGTCGTTGTGAAATATATACGGATCATAAAAGCCTCAAATATATTTTCACACAACCAGAACTCAATTTATGGCAACGACGCTGGTTGGAATTAGTCAAAGATTATGATGTTGGCATTCACTACCATCCAGTAAAAGCGAATGTAGTGGCAGACGCTCTTAGTCGAAACCCCAGCTCGGGCAACGACAGTCTACAGAACTTGAGGCCTGAATTTCAGCAGGAGTTCGCCAAACTCAACTTGGTGATGGTCACTGAGGGCAACGTGTCAAATCTGGAAATATAGCCCACCCTAATGGAACGGATTAAGAAAGCTCAGCATGGACATCCCAGCATTGAAGGCATAAAAAAAAGTGAGTCTGGGCAAAGCTTCAGAATTCGTCGTAGACGATGAGGGAATATTATGGTACGAGGAGAGACTTTGCGTACCAAACATAGAGGGCCTCAAACAGCAAATTCTAACCGAAGGCCACACCGCTCCATATTCAATCCACCCTGGAGGGACCAAAATGTACAAGGACATCCAGGAAAAATTTTGGTGGCACGGTATGAAGAGGGATATAGCCACATTCATTGCATGTTGTGATTCATGTCAACGCATTAAAGCCGAGCACCAAAAACCAGCAGGGCTATTACAGCCAAACAGGATACCTAAGTGGAAATGGGACGAAATTGGAATGGATTTTATTGTCGGACTACCTCGGTCACAACATGGAAATGATGCCATATGGGTCATCACCGATAGATTAACTAAAGTGGCACATTTCATCCTGGTAAAGACAACCCACACCACTCAGAAGCTTGCCAAGCTTTACCTCTCCCGTATAGTTTGCCTGCATGGAGTTCCAAAGACTATAATATTCGACAGAGGCACTCAATTCGTCTCTAGATTTTGGGATCATTTACAACAAGCTATGGGGACTCGACTAGCATTCAGTACAGCATACCACCCCTAGACTGATGGACAAACTGAACACGTGAACCAAATTCTAGAGGACATGCTGAGAGCATGTGTTCTCACCTATGGAACCAGTTGGGAAGAAAGCTTGCCATATGCCGAGTTCGCATACAACAACAATTACCAAGCCAGTCTACAAATGGCACCTTTTGAAGCCTTGTACGGGCGGCGATGTCGTACTCCATTAAATTGGTCAGAAACAGGAGACAGTCGTATCTTTGGCCCAGACATGCTCAAGGAAGCCGAGGAGAAAGTTAGACTAATCAGGGACCGACTCAAGACAGCTCAAAGCCGACAAAAGAGTTATTACGATCGAAAGCATCGTGAAGTCAGCTTTGAACCCGGTGAATATGTGTATCTACGAGTATCTCCTATGAGGGGCCTGCAACGGTTCAAAGTTAAAGGAAAGCTAGCCCCAAGATTTATTGGACCCTTCTGTGTAGTTGCACGAAGAGGCATAGTAGCCTACCAGCTAGACCTACCCAAAGAGCTGTCAGACGTCCACGACGTGTTCCACGTTTCGCAGTTAAGGAGGTGTAAGCAACCCCGAGAAGCAGGTGTCTCATGAGAACATTAACGTGCAACCAGACCTCACCTACATGGAACGTCCAATAAAAATACTGGAGGAGCCTGAAAGGAGGACCCGTCAGAAAACAATTAAGTTTTTCAAGGTTCAGTGGAGCAATCACACCGCGGATGAAGCAACATGGGAAAGAGAGGATTTTCTTCGGACAGAGTACCCACACCTATTTAAGGATCAGCTGAAATCTCGGGGACGAGATTTTTCCTAAGGGGGTAGGTGTTGTAACACCCCAAGAAAATTTATTTGGTTTTATTAATTTCCTTTTTAGGGGAAGGAGGTTATTTAATTTTTTTTAAAACCTCTCCTTCTCAAAAACCCTTAAGGCAAGTATTTTATGTGTTCTTCCCAACATTTACTTTGGTCTTGAGGGCTTTTCATTTAGTGTTGACTCAACACAAATATTTTCTTTGGGAAAGTCTTTGAAATCCTTTCTTTTAAAAATAACCATATGACTTATGAATTGATTCTTCCTCATTCAAATTTTTTTTCTTGCCATGACCTAGGTTGAAAATTTTCTTCCAAAACCCCTCCCTCCACTTTGAGTCAACTCAAATATCCAATCCCAGCAAGTTCAACCCATTTTGATTTTGACTCTATTTATTTTATCCTCAAAACTATTTCTGTCATTTATTTTGAACCTTAGTGATTTACAAAGGAACCACCAGATCCCTTTTGAGTTTTGGTTCCAAACAAACTCCTCTGACTAGTCCTTAGTACCCCCAACCTAGATCCCTCAAGATCCACTTGTCCACAATTCAAATTTTTCAAATTTTGCTTGCTGCAAGTTTGGACCAGATTTGCCATTTTGGGTGAAATTCATTATTTTTCTTCTCCAAAAATTCTGAGATAAATCAGGCAGCCCCCAAATGCATTGAGAGACCACCTCCCCAAAGATCAGCTCCAGAAAAATTTTCCACATGCCAGAATCATTTCATCGAACAGTTGGCATGCACTGTTTCTGTTCAAATTCGGAAAATTCAGAGTTTCGGTGTTGGGTTCAGTCGACAACGTCGTTTTCTTCAGAGCCTCGGCGTCAATCTCACCAGTGCTCGCTCTGGCCTCTTGCTCACTGCTCCTTCTTCTTATCCATCGCGCCGCACGGTCGTCTGGACGGTTGCGAGCGTCGGCGGTGAGCTGGCAGAGGTACACCGCCCCCGTGAGCGGCGACAGCAACGCTCGCTGCGGCCGCCAGAGAAGCTCAGCGAGGTACGGCGCCGTCCAGCACCGCCCACACCACCAGGAGCCTCTACGTGGCCGTCCTCTTCTCTGGACGCGCTGCAGCACCGTCGCCGTGGCCTGAGATGCGCAGAGCGCGCTCTCTGCCGCCGACGAGCCCGTGAGGCCGTTCCGTCGAAGGCCTGGAGTATCGCCCAAGTTGTACCAAGATTAGCCTCTGGATGGGACCAGTAGACCAATCCGTAGCTGCCCAGTCGCCTAAAACCCCCGTTCGACCGCTGCCTCGCCATAATCATCGCCGGAGTTATCCCGTTCTCGGCAACCGCCTCGGACCGGCTATAAAAGGGAGCCTCGAGCTCGCCTTCGACCCAGCACCACTCCTACACCTCACCAGAGCCACGCCTAGCTACTAGGGAGACCTCAGGGAGGCCTTCTTCCCCGACTCCGGCCGCCCCGATCCGCTTTGGGCTCCGGCACGATTCCCTCTGGTGAGACCACCCCCGCCTCCCAAACCTTGCCAGCAGCCTCATCATGCACCCACTCTTCTAACCCGAGCCCCAATTTGATGGTTGCAGCCCTCCTCGGCGAGATCCATCACCACCCGAACCACCGTCCGCCGGAGTAGAGGCCGCCGTCGACGTGGTGCTCGCCGACGACCAACTCCACCACCCACAGGTGCGGAAGAGCAACTTGAGTCCGTAGGTACCAACCACTTCCCCTACCTCGCCGGGGATCGACGTCGGCG
Source organism: Triticum aestivum (assembly GCF_018294505.1). Classification (NCBI taxonomy): domain Eukaryota; kingdom Viridiplantae; phylum Streptophyta; class Magnoliopsida; order Poales; family Poaceae; genus Triticum; species Triticum aestivum. Next base: position 441,560,856 of record NC_057808.1, read on the forward strand.
GCCACCGCGGTCCTCGGGCGTCGGTGTGCTCTGTTTGAAATTCAAACCTGACGGGTGGGACCCCCTCGTCAGCTTTTTCTCTTTTTCGAAACGTTTTCTGAAAACGCCTTCGGGCAAAATACGTTTTCTAACTGAGGCGTTTTCTGTCCTTTTTATGAACTAGCCCCTGGAAAGTTTCTGTTTCATTACAGATGGGTCCCTGGACTAAAACCTTAATAACTTTTAAACAAAAGATGATTTTGAGTTGATTCTTTTTCTGTCAGCTTTATTTTTCTGTCTAGTTTTTTATCATATTTATTTGTAAAATATTTGGAACAACTTTTATGCACACTCGGTATTTACGTTAGTACGCGTTCTCTTTATACCGTAGATACCGGAGGAGGTGACGGAGCCGCAAACTTCACCGAGCTAGACACCGACTGCTCCGAACCAGGCAAGCATGTTTGAACCTTTGATATGATGAGTGTTTTGCATGTTTGCTTGAATAGTTAGTTCATGGCATGTTTATATGAGCATCAGTGAGTGTTATATTGCATGCAAGGCAACTACCAGTATGCTTCGAAACTTGATGTGATCATTTGATGGGAGATAACATGATCCTGTCGTGACATGAAAGGTGGTAAGATGGTATTGTTGAAGCATGCCAGTCTTATGTCAACCGTTAAACTCCAGTGTTAACGTGGATCAAGCCACGTTACCGTCCGTCCCCTTTTCGTGTTGCCACATGTTTTCTGCAAAGAATACGGTTTAGTAAGTTGCAAACCTCTTTCCTCGTACACACCAAATAGAGGGGCCGTGATGAGGGTTCCATGGCCCTGGATTAAAGCCCGTCATCCGGTCAGGGGGCATGGGTGTTTCCGGTTGGGACCGAGAGGGGGGCACCCCTTAGAGCACGCGATATAAATTTGATCCCATGCTACTCGAGGTTGTGGCCTCCCCGTCTTAAAGTTTTTCTTGAACGTTGCCTAGGGTGATCCCTGGCAGCGGAATGTGGAATGGGTGTGTACTGGTTAGATGTGTTTCTCCTAAAATACCGTAAACGGAACTAGTCCTTTGTGACTACTGAAATCCGTTGGCTGTGGTTAAAGAGTACAAACTCTGCAGAGTCAAAACCCATCCGAGTAACCGTGTCACTCAGACGTCCGACTGTGGCACTCTTGTTATTTACTTTTGATATAAGCCCTTTATGTGATGTCGCTCAGATGTCCGACTGTGGCACTCTTGTTAGTTACTTTTGATATAAGCCCTTTATGTGATGTCACTCAGACGTCCGACTGTGGCACTCTTGTTATTTACTTTTGATATAAGCCCTTTATGTGATGTCGCTCAGACGTCCGACTGTGGCACTCTTGTTATTTACTTTTGATATAAGCCCTTTATGTGATGTCGCTCAGACGTCCGACTGTGGCACTCTTGTTAGTTACTTTTGATATAAGCCCTTTATGTGATGTCACTCAGACGTCCGACTATGGCACTCTTGTTATTTACTTTTGATATAAGCCCTTTATGTGATGTCGCTCAGACGTCCGACTGTGGCACTCTTGTTATTTAATTTTGATATAAGCCCTTTATGTGATGT